>NC_092711.1:2815781-2828281 GCF_047496885.1 Scyliorhinus torazame | reverse complement strand
CTCTCTCTAACTCTCTCTCTAACACTATCCCTCTCTCTCTCTCACACACACTCTCTATCCCTCCCTCTCTCTCCCACTCCCTTTCTCTCTCCCTCCCTCTCTTCCTCTATCCCTCTCCCATTCTCTCTATCACTCTCTCTCTCTCTCTATCCCTCCCTCTCTCTCTCTCTCACTTCCTCTCTCTCCCCCTCCCTCGCTCTCTCTATCCCTCTCTCTCTCCCTCCCTCTATATCTCTCATTCTAACTCTGTCTCTCTATCCCTCTCTCTCACTCTCTCTATCCCTCCCTCTCTCTTTCTATCCCTCTCTCTCTCTCACTCTCTATCCCTTCCTCTCACTCTCTCTTTCCCGCTCCCTCTCTCCCTCTCTCTCTCCCTCGCTCTCTCTCCCTCTCGCTATCCCCCTATCTCTTACTCTCTATCTCTCTCTCTCTCACACACACTCTATCTCTCTCTCACTCTCTCTCGCACTCTCTCTATCCCTCTCTATCCCACTCTATCCCTTTCTCTCTCTCACTCTCCCTCTCTATCTCTATCTCTCTCTGTCACTCTATCCCTCTCTCCCTCACTTTCTCTATTCCTCGCTCTCTCACTCACTCTTTCACTCTCTCTCTCATTCTCTCTCTCTCTCACTCTCTCGATCCCGCTTTGTATCCCCCTCTGTCTCTCTCGCTCTCCCTCCCTCTCTATCTCTCTCTCTCTCTGTCGCTCTATTCCTCTCTCTCTTACTTTCTGACTTTCTGTGTCCCCCTCTCTCTCTCTCTCTCTCTGTCTCTCTCACTCTTTCTATCCCTCTCTCTCTATCCCACTCACTCTCACTCTCTCTCTCTCTCTCCCTCCCTCTCTATCTCTCTCTATCCCTCGCTCTCTCTCCATCCCTCTTGCGCGCTCTATCTAGCCCTCTCTCTCTCTCACTCTGTCTCTCTCTGGCACTCTCTGTCACTCTCTGTCGCTCTCTGTCTATCCCTCTCTCTCTCTTTCTCTCTCCCTCCCTCTATATCTCTCATTCTAACTCTCTGTCTCTCTATCCCTCTCTCTCTCTCTCTCTATCCCTCCCCCTCTCTCTCTCCCTCCCACTTCCTCCATCTTCTTCTCTCTCTTCCTCCCTCCCTCGCTATCTCTCTCTATCTTTCTGTCTCTCTACCCCTCTCTCTTTATCCCTCTCTCTCTCTCTCTCACTCTCTATTCCACTCTATCCCTTGCTCTCTCTCTCACTCTCCCTCTCTATCTCTCTCTGTCGCTCTATCCCTCTCTCTCTCACTTTCTCTATCCCTCTCTCTCTGTCTCTCTCACTCTCTCTATCCCTTTCTCTCTATCCCACTCTCTCACTCTCTCTATCTCTCTCCCTCCCTCTCTATCTCTCTCTATCCCTCGCTCGCTCGCTCTCACTCTGTCACTCTCTGGCACTCTCTGTCACTCTCTCTCTATCCCTCTCTCTCTCACTCTCTCTATCCCTCCCTCTCTCACACACTCTCTATCCCTCTATCTCACTCTCTATCTCACTCTCTATCTCTCTCTCTATCTCTCTCTCTAACTCTCTCTCTAACACTATCCCTCTCTCTCTCTCACACACACTCTCTATCCCTCCCTCTCTCTCCCACTCCCTTTCTCTCTCCCTCCCTCTCTTCCTCTATCCCTCTCCCATTCTCTCTATCACTCTCTCTCTCTCTCTATCCCTCCCTCTCTCTCTCTCTCACTTCCTCTCTCTCCCCCTCCCTCGCTCTCTCTATCCCTCTCTCTCTCCCTCCCTCTATATCTCTCATTCTAACTCTGTCTCTCTATCCCTCTCTCTCACTCTCTCTATCCCTCCCTCTCTCTTTTTCTCGCCCTCCCTCCTTCTCTCTCTCCCTCCCTCTCTCTCTACCCCTCTCTCTCACTATCTATTTCTCTCTCTGCCTCTCTGTCTCCCTCCCTCCCTCTCTATCTTTCTCTGTCTATCCCTCTCTCTTCCTCCCTCTCTTTCTCTATCTCTCTCTCACTCTCCATCCCTCTCTCTCACTCTCTCTCTCCCCCTCTCTCTCTCTATCACACTTTCTCTCGCTCTCTGTCACTCTCCCTCCATCTCTATCTCTCTCTCTGTCTCTCTCCCGCCCGAACTCTCTCTATCCCCCTCTCTCTCTCACTCTCCCTCCGTACCTTGCTATCTCTCTCTATCTCTCCCTCCCTCTATCTATCTCTCTCTATCTCTCTCTATCTCCCTCTCTCTATCCCTCTCTCTCTCTCTCCTTCCCTCTCTGTCTGTCTCTCTATCTCTCTATCCCTCTCTCTTTCTATCCCTCTCTCTCACTCTATCCCTCCCTCTCACTCTCTCTTTCCCGCTCACTCGCTCTCTCCCTCGCTCCCTCTCCCTCTCTCTATCCCCCACTCCCTTACTCTCTCTATCTCTCTCTCTCACACACACACTCTATCCTTCTCTCTCTCTCTCTTTCACTCTCACTTTCACTGTCTCTATCCCACTCTCTATCCCTTTCTCTCTCACTCTCCCTCTCTATCTCTATCTCTCTGTCGCTCTATCCCACTCTCTCTCACTTTCTCTATCCTTCTCTCTCTGTGTCTCTCTCACTCTCTTTATCCCTCTCTCTATCAAACTCTTTCTCCCCCTCTCTATCTCTCTCTCTCTCTATCCCTCGCTCTCTTTCTCTCTCTATCCCTCTCTCGCACTCTATCTATCCCTCTCACTCTGGCACTCTCTGTCACTCTCTGTCACTCTCTCTGTCACTCTCTCTGTCTCTCTCTGTCACTCTCTCTCTCTCACTCTCTCTACCCCTGCCTCTCTCTCTCTCTCACACTCTCTATCCCTTTCTCACTCTCTATCTCTCGCTGTACCTCTCTACCTCTCTCTCTCTCCCTCCTTCTCTCTCTATCCCTCTCTCTCTCCTTCCCTCTCTATCTCTCATGCTATCTCTCTGTCTCTCTCTATCCCTCTCTCTCACTCTCCCACTCCCTCTCTCTCCCTCTCTCTGTCCCTCCCTCCCTCTCTATCCCTCTCTCTCTAGCCCTCTCTCTCACTCTCTCTCTAGCCCTCTCTCTCACTCCCTATCCCTCTCTCTATCCCTCTCTCTCTCTATCCCTCTCTCTCTCTCCCTCTCTATCTCGCTCCCTCTATCTCTCTGTCTCCTTCTATCTCTCTCTCTCTGTCACACTCTCTCTGTCTCTGTCGCTCTGTCTCTCTATCTACCTCTCTCTGTCTTTGTCTTTGTCTCACTCCCTGCCTCTCCCTCTCTTTCCCTGTCTCTCACTCTCTGTCTGTCTCTGTCTCTCTGTCTCCATCTCTCTATCTGTCTCTCTGTCTGTCTCTCTCTCTGTCTCTCTCTCTGTCTATCCCTCTCTTTCTCTCTCTCTATTCCTCCCTCTCTCTCTCTCTCTTTCCTACTCCCTGTCTCCCTCCCTCCCTCTCTATCCCTCTCTCTTACTCTCTCTATCCCTCTCTCTCTCACACACTCTCTCTCTATCCCTCGCTCTCTCACTCGATCTTTCACTCTCTCTCTCATTCTCTCTCTCACTCTCTCTATCCCACTTTCAAACCCCCCCTGTCTCTCTCGCTCTCCCTCCCTATCACTATCTCTCTCGGGCTTTCTAACCCTCTCTCTCTCACTTTCTCTATCCCTCTCTCTCTCTCTCGCTGTCTCTCTCACTCTCTCTATCCCTCTCTCTCTATCCCACTCTCTCTAACCCTCTCTCTCTCTCCCTCCCTCTCTCTCTCTATCCCTCGCTCTCTATCCCACTCTCTCTCTCTATCTCTCTCTCCCTCCCTCTCTCACTCTCTCTATCCCTCGCTCTCTCTCTCCGTTCCTCTCGCGCACTCTATCTATCCCTCTCTCTCTCTCTCTCTCTCTCTCTCTGTCTCTGCCTCTCTCTCTCTCTCTGTGTCTCTCCTGTCACTCTCTATCTGTCTCTGTCTCTCTCTCTCCCTCTGTCACTGTCTGTCTCTTTGTCTCTGTCTGTCTCTCTCTGCCTCTCTCTCTGCCTCTCTCTCTGTCTCTCTCTCTGTCTCTCTCTCTCTCTCTGTCTGTCTCTGTCTCTCTGTCTCTGTCTCTGTCTCTCTCGCTCGCTCTGTCTCTCTATCTCTCTCTCTGTCTCTCTCTCTGTTGTCTCTCCCTCTCCCTCTCTCTCTCTCTCTCTCTGTCGTCTCTCCCTCTCTCTCTCCCTCTGTATCTCTCTCTGATCTAGGACAAAGGTTCGGCACAACATCGTGGGCCGAAGGGCCTGTTCTGTGCTGTATTTTCTATGTTCTATGTCTCTCACTCGCTGTCTCTCACTCTCTCTGTCTCTCACTCTGTCTCTCACTCTGTCTCTCTCTGTGTCTCTCTCTGTGTATCTCTCTGTGTCTCTCTCTCTGTCTCTCACTCTGTCTCTCACTCTGTCTCTCACTCTGTCTCTCTCTCTCTGTCTCTCTCTCTCTGTCTCTCTCTCTGTCTCTCTCTCTGTCTCTCTCTCTGTCTCTCTCTCACTTTATCCCTGTCTCTCTGTCTCTCTCACTCTCTCTATCCCTCTCTCTCTCTCTACCCCTCTCTCACTCTCTCTCATTCTCTCTATCCCTCTCTCTCCCTCTCTATCTGTCTCTCTATCTCTGTCTCTCTATCCCGCTCTCTTTCTATCCCGCTCTCTCTCACTCCCTTTATCCCTCCCTCTCACTCTCAATTCCCACTCCCTCTCTCTCCCTCCCTCCCTCTCTCCCTCTCTCTCTTACTCGCTCTATCCCTCTCACTCTCTCTCTCACTCTCTCTATCCCACTCGCTATCCATCTCTCTCTCTCTCTCCCTCGCTATGTCTATCTCTCTCTGTCACTCTACCCCTCTCTCTCACTTTCTCTATCCCTCTCTCTCACTCTCTCTATCCTGCTCTCTCTATCCCTCTCTCACTCTCTCTATCTCTCTCCCTCTCTCCCTCCCTCTCTATCTCTCTCTATCCCTTGCGCGTGCTCTCTCTCTATCTCTCTCTCTCACTCTATCTATCCCTCTCTCTCTCTCCCTCCCTCTCTATCTCTCTCTGTCTCTCTCTATCCCTCTCTCTCTCACTCTCTCTATCCCACCCTCTCTCTCTCACACACTCTCTATCCCCCTCTCTCTCACTATCTCTCTCTCTATCTCTCTCTCTATCTCTATCCCTCCCTCTCTCTCTGCCTCTCTCTGTCTCCCGCCCTCCCTCTCTATCTCTCTCTCTCTATCCCTCTCTCTCCCTCTCTATCCCTCTCTCTCCCTCTCTATCCCTCGCTCTCTATCACACTCTCTCTCGCTCTCTCTCTCTCCCTCCATCTCAATCTCTCTCGCTGTCTCTCTCCCTCCCTCTCTAACTCTCTCTCACTCTCCCTCCCTACCTTGCTATCTCTCTATCTCTCCCTCTCTATCTATCTCTCTATCTCTCTCTATCTCTCTATCTCCCTCTCTCTATCCCTCTCTCTCTCTCTCCTTCCCTCTCTGTCTGTCTCTCTATCTCTGTCTCTCTATCCCTCTCTCTTTCTATCCCTCTCTCTCTCTCTATCCCTCCCTCTCACTCTCTCTTTCCCGCTCCCTCGCTCTCTCCCTCGCTCACTCTCCCTCTCTCTATCCCCCACTCCCTTACTCTCTCTATCTCTCTCTCTCACACACACACTCTATCCCTCTCTCTCTCGCTCACTCTCACTTTCACTGTCTCTATCCCACTCTCTATCCCTTTCTCTCTCACTCTCCCTCTCTATCTCTATCTCTCTCTGTCGCTCTATCCCACTCTCTCTCACTTTCTCTATCCCTCTCTCTCTGTGTCTCTCTCACTCTCTTTATCCCTCTCTCCATCAAACTCTCTCTCCCTCTCTCTATCTCTCTCTCTCTCTCCCTCCCTCTCTTTCTCTCTCCATCCCTCCCTCTGTCTCTCTCTCTATCCCTCTCTCGCACTCTATCTATCCCTCTCACTCTGGCACTCTCTGTCACTCTCTGTCACTCTCTGTCAATCTCTGTCACTCTCTCTACCCCTCCCTCTCTCTCTCTCACACTCTCTATCCCTCTCTCACTCTCTCTATCCATCCCTCTCTCTCACACTCTCTGTCCCTCTCTCTCACTCTCTCTCTCGCTCTACCTCTCTACCTCTCTCTCTATCCCTCCCACTCTCTCTCTCTCTCACTCCCTCTCTCTCTCCCTCCCTCTCTCTCTATCCCTCCCTCTCTCTCATACACACTCTCTATCCCTCTCGCTCTCTCTATCCATCGCTCTCTCTCACACTCTATCCCTTTCTCTCTCACTCTCCCTCTCTCTCTCTATCTCTCTCTCTACCTCTCTCTCTACCTCTCTCTCTACCTCTATTCCTCTCTCTCTCTCCCTCACACACACTCTCTCTCCCTCCCTCTCTCTCCCACTCCCTCTCTTTCTCTATCCCTCTCCCACTCTCTCTATCACTCTCTATCTCTCTATCCCTCCCTCTCTCTCTCCTTCCCTCTCTACCTCTCATTTTATCTCTCTGTCTCTCTATCCCTCTCTCTCTCTATCCCTCCCTCTTTCCCACTCTCCCACTCCCTCTCTCTCCCTCTCTCTGTCCCTCCCTCTCTCACTATCCCTCTCTCTAGCCCTCTCTCACACTCTCTATCTCTCTCTCTCTGCCTCTCTCGGTCTCCCACCCTCCCTCTTTATCTCTATCTCTCGCTACCCCTCTCTCTCCATCCCTCTCTATCTCTCTCTCTCTCTCCCTCTCTCTCTCCCTCTCTCGCTCCCTCTCTCGCTCCCTCTCTCGCTCCCTCTCTCGCTCCCTCTCTCTATCCCTCTCTCTATCCCTCTCTCTCTATCCCTCTCTCTCTCCCTCTATCTCTCTGTCTCCGTCTATCTCTCTCTCTGTCACAGTCTCTCTGTCCCTGTCGCTCTATCTCTCTATCTACCTCTCTCTGTCTTTGTATTTGTCTCACTCCCTGCCTCTCCCTCTCTCTCTCTGTCTCTCACTCTCTGTTTGTCTCTGTCTCTCTGACTCCATCCCTCTATCTGTCTCTCTGTCTGTCTCTCTTCTCTCTCCCTGTCTCTCACTCTCTGTCTGTCTCTGTCTCCATCTCTCTATCTGTCTCTGTCTGTCTCTCTCTCTATCTATCTCTCTGTCTCTCTCTCTGTCTCTCTCTCTCTCTCTCTATTCCTCCCTCTCTCTCTCTCTTTCCCACTCCGTCTCTCTTTCTCTATCCCTCTCCCACTCTCTCGATCACTCTCTCTCTCTCTCTCTCCCTCTCTCTCTCTCCCATTCCCTCTCTCACTCTATCCCTCTCTCACTCTCCCTATCCCTCCCTTTCTCTCATACACACTCTCTATCCCTCTCACTCTCTCTATCCATCCCTCTCTCTCACTCTCTCTCACCCTCTCTTTCTCTATCCCTCTCCCACTCTCTCTATCACTCTCTCTCTCTCTCTCTATCCCTCTCACTCTCTCTATCCCTCCCTCTCTCTCATACACACTCTCTATCCCTCTCACTCTCTCTATCCATCTCTCTCTCTCACACTCTCTCTCACTCTCTATCCCTCTCTCTCTCACTCTCTCTATCTCTATCCCTCTCTCTCTCTCTCACACACTCTCTCTATCCCTCCCTCTCTCTCCCACTCCCTCTCTCTCCCTCCCTCTCTCTCTCCCTCCCTCTCTTTCTCTATCCCTCTCCCACTCTCTCTTTAACTCTCTCTCTCTCTCCCACTCCCCCTCTCTCTCTCTATCCCTCTCTCGCTCTCATACACACTCTCTATCCCTCTCACTCTCTCTATCCATCTCTCTCTCTCACACTCTCTCTCACTCTCTATCCCTCTCTCTCTCACTCTCTCTATCTCTATCCCTCTCTCTCTCTCTCACACACTCTCTCTATCCCTCCCTCTCTCTCCCACTCCCTCTCTCTCCCTCTCTCTCTCTCTCCCTCCCTCTCTTTCTCTATCCCTCTCCCACTCTCTCTATCACTCTCTCTCTCTCTCCCACTCCCCCTCTCTCTCTCTATCCCTCTCTCGCTCTCCCTCCCTCTATATCGCTCATTCTAACTCTGTCTCTCCATCCCTCTCTCTCTCCCTCTCTCTCTATCCCTCTCTCTCTCTCCCTCTATCTCTCTGTCTCCGTCTATCTCTCTCTCTCTGTCACACTCTCTCTGTCCCTGTCGCTCTATCTCTCTATCTACCTCTCTCTCTTTGTATGTGTCTCACTCCCTGCCTCTCTCTCTCTCTCTCCCTGTCTCTCACTCTCTGTCTGTCTCTGTCTCTCTGTCTCCATCTCTTTATCTGTCTCTCTGTCTGTCTCTCTCTCTCTCTATCTATCTCTCTGTCTTTCTCTCTGTTTCACTCTCTCTGTCTGTCTCTCTCTCTCTCTATCCCTCTCTCTCTATCACTCTCTCTCTCTCTATTCCTCCCTCTCTCTCTTTCCCACTCCCTCTCTCTCTTTCTCTATCCCTCTCCCACTCTCTCTATCACTCTCCCTCTCTCTCTATCCCTCCCTCTCTCTCTCTCTCCCACTCCCTCTCTCTCTCTATCCCTCTCTCTCACTTTCTCTATCCCTCTCTCTCACTCTCTCTATCCCTCCCTTTCTCTCATACACACTCTCTATCCCTCTCACTCTATCCATCTCTCTCTCTCACTCCCTCTCTTTCTCTATCCCTCTCCCACTCTCTCTATCACTCTCTCTCTCTCTCTATCTCTCTCTCTCTATCCCTCTCTCTCTCACTCTCTCTATCCCTCCCTCTCTCTCATACACACTCTCTATCCCTCTCACTCTCTCTATCCATCTCTCTCTCTCACACTCTCTATCTCTCTCTCTATCTCTCTCTCTCTATCTCTCTCTCTCTATCTCTATCCATCTCTCTCTCTCACACACTCTCTCTATCCCTTCCTCTCTCTCACACTCCCTCTCTCTCTCCCTCCCTCTCTCTCTCCCTCCCTCTCTTTCTCTATCCCTCTCCCACTCTCTATTACTCTCTCTCCCTCTCTCTCTCTCCCTCCCTCAAATCGCTCATTCTAACTCTCTGTCTCTCCCTCCCTCTCTCTCACTCTCTATCCCTCCCTCTCTTTCTCTCCCACTCCCTCCTTCTCTCTCACCCTCCCTCACTCTCTATCACTCTCTCTCTCTCTCCACCCCTCTCTCTCTCTCTTTCTCTCTCTGCCTCTCTCTGTCCCCCTCCCTCCCTCTCTATCTTTCTCTGTCTATCCCTCTCTCTTCCTCCCTCTCTTTCTCTATCTCTCTCTCACTCTCTCCATCCCTCTCTCTCACTCTCTCTCTCCCCCTCTCTCTCTATCACACTCTCTCTCGCTCTCTCACTCTCCCTCCATCTCTATCTCTCTCTCTGTCTCTCTCCCTCCCTCTCTAACTCTCTCTATCCCCCTCTCTCTCACTCTCCCTCCCTACCTTGCTATCTCTCTCTATCTCTCCCTCCCTCTCTATCTATCTATCTCTCTCTATCTCTCTCTATCTCTCTCTATCTCTCTCTATCTCCCTCTCTCTATCCTTCCCTCTCTGTCTGTCTCTCTATCTCTGTCTCTCTATCCCTCTCTCTTTCTATCCCTCTCTCTCTCTATCCCTCCCTCTCACTCTCTCTTTCCCGCTCCCTCGCTCACTCTCCCTCTCTCTATCCCCCACTCCCTTACTCTCTCTATCTCTCTCTCTCACACACACACTCTATCCCTCTCTCTCTCTCGCTCACTCTCACTTTCACTGTCTCTATCCCACTCTATCCCTTTCTCTCTCACTTTCCCTCTCTATCTCTATCTCTCTCTGTCGCTCTATCCCACTCTCTCTCACTTTCTCTATCCTCTCTCTCTGTGTCTCTCTCACTCTCTTTATCCCTCTCTCTATCAAACTCTCTCTCCCTCTCTCTAACTCTCTCTCCCTCCCTCTCTTTCTCTCTCTATCCCTCTCTCGCACTCTATCTATCCCTCTCACTCTGGCACTCTCTGTCACTCTCTGTCACTCTCTGTCACTCTCTCTCTCACTCTCTCTACCCCTCCCTCTCTCTCTCTCACACTCTCTATCCCTCTCTCACTCTCTCTATCCATCCCTCTCTCTCACACTCTCTGTCCCTCTTTCTCACTCTCTCTCTCTATCTCTCGCTCTACCTCTCTACCTCTCTCTCTCACTCCCACTCTCTCTCTCTCTCCCTCCCTCTCTCTCTCTATCCCTCTCTCTCACTCTCTCTATCCCTCCCTCTCTCTCACTCTCCCACTTCCTCTCTCCCCCTCTCTCTGTCCCTCCCTCCCTCTCTATCCCTCTCTCTCTAGCCCCCTCTCTCTATCCCTCTCTCTCTATCCCTCTCTCTCTCTCTCCTTCCCTCTCTATCTGTCTCTCTATCTCTGTCTTTCTATCCCTCTCTCTTTCTATCCCTCTCTCTCTCTCACTCTCTATCCCTTCCTCTCACTCTCTCTTTCCCGCTCCCTCTCTCCCTCTCTCTCTCCCTCGCTCTCTCTCCCTCTCGCTATCCCTCTATCTCTTACTCTCTATCTCTCTCTCTCTCACACACACTCTATCTCTCTCTCTCTCTCACTCTCTCTCGCACTCTCTCTATCCCTCTCTATCCCACTCTATCCCTTTCTCTCTCTCACTCTCCCTCTCTATCTCTATCTCTCTCTGTCACTCTATCCCTCTCTCCCTCACTTTCTCTATTCCTCGCTCTCTCTCACTCTTTCACTCTCTCTCTCATTCTCTCTCTCTCTCACTCTCTCGATTCCGCTTTGTATCCCCCTCTGTCTCTCTCGCTCTCCCTCCCTCTCTATCTCTCTCTCTCTCTGTCGCTCTATTCCTCTCTCTCTTACTTTCTGACTTTCTGTGTCCCCCTCTCTCTCTCTCTCTCTGTCTCTCTCACTCTTTCTATCCCTCTCTCTCTATCCCACTCACTCTCACTCTCTCTCTCTCTCTCCCTCCCTCTCTATCTCTCTCTATCCCTCGCTCTCTCTCTCCATCCCTCTTGCGCGCTCTATCTAGCCCTCTCTCTCTCTCACTCTGTCTCTCTCTGGCACTCTCTGTCACTCTCTGTCGCTCTCTGTCTATCCCTCTCTCTCTCTTTCTCTCTCCCTCCCTCTATATCTCTCATTCTAACTCTCTGTCTCTCTATCCCTCTCTCTCTCTCTCTCTATCCCTCCCCCTCTCTCTCTCCCTCCCACTTCCTCCATCTTCTTCTCTCTCTTCCTCCCTCCCTCGCTATCTCTCTCTATCTTTCTGTCTCTCTACCCCTCTCTCTTTATCCCTCTCTCTCTCTCTCTCACTCTCTATTCCACTCTATCCCTTTCTCTCTCTCTCACTCTCCCTCTCTATCTCTCTCTGTCGCTCTATCCCTCTCTCTCTCACTTTCTCTATCCCTCTCTCTCTGTCTCTCTCACTCTCTCTATCCCTTTCTCTCTATCCCACTCTCTCACTCTCTCTATCTCTCTCCCTCCCTCTCTATCTCTCTCTATCCCTCGCTCGCTCGCTCTCACTCTGTCACTCTCTGGCACTCTCTGTCACTGTCTGTCACTCTCTGTCACTCTCTGTCACTCTCTCTCTATCCCTCTCTCTCTCACTCTCTCTATCCCTCCCTCTCTCACACACTCTCTATCCCTCTATCTCACTCTCTATCTCACTCTCTATCTCTCTCTCTATCTCTCTCTCTAACTCTCTCTCTAACACTATCCCTCTCTCTCTCTCTCTCTCACACACACTCTCTATCCCTCCCCCTCTCTCCCACTCCCTTTCTCTCTCCCTCCCTCTCTTCCTCTATCCCTCTCCCATTCTCTCTATCACTCTCTCTCTCTCTCTATCCCTCCCTCTCTCTCTCTCTCACTTCCTCTCTCTCCCCCTCCCTCGCTCTCTCTATCCCTCTCTCTCTCCCTCCCTCTATATCTCTCATTCTAACTCTGTCTCTCTATCCCTCTCTCTCACTCTCTCTATCCCTCCCTCTCTCTTTTTCTCGCCCTCCCTCCTTCTCTCTCTCCCTCCCTCTCTCTCTACCCCTCTCTCTCACTATCTATTTCTCTCTCTGCCTCTCTGTCTCCCTCCCTCCCTCTCTATCTTTCTCTGTCTATCCCTCTCTCTTCCTCCCTCTCTTACTCTATCTCTCTCTCACTCTCCATCCCTCTCTCTCACTCTCTCTCTCCCCCTCTCTCTCTCTATCACACTTTCTCTCGCTCTCTGTCACTCTCCCTCCATCTCTATCTCTCTCTCTGTCTCTCTCCCGCCCGAACTCTCTCTATCCCCCTCTCTCTCTCACTCTCCCTCCGTACCTTGCTATCTCTCTCTATCTCTCCCTCCCTCTATCTATCTCTCTCTATCTCTCTCTATCTCCCTCTCTCTATCCCTCTCTCTCTCTCTCCTTCCCTCTCTGTCTGTCTCTCTATCTCTCTATCCCTCTCTCTTTCTATCCCTCTCTCTCACTCTATCCCTCCCTCTCACTCTCTCTTTCCCGCTCACTCGCTCTCTCCCTCGCTCCCTCTCCCTCTCTCTATCCCCCACTCCCTTACTCTCTCTATCTCTCTCTCTCACACACACACTCTATCCTTCTCTCTCTCTCTCTTTCACTCTCACTTTCACTGTCTCTATCCCACTCTCTATCCCTTTCTCTCTCACTCTCC
>NC_092711.1:2808281-2810781 GCF_047496885.1 Scyliorhinus torazame | reverse complement strand
CTCTATCCCACTCACTCTCACTCTCTCTCTCTCTCTCCCTCCCTCTCTATCTCTCTCTATCCCTCGCTCTCTCTCCATCCCTCTTGCGCGCTCTATCTAGCCCTCTCTCTCTCTCACTCTGTCTCTCTCTGGCACTCTCTGTCACTCTCTGTCGCTCTCTGTCTATCCCTCTCTCTCTCTTTCTCTCTCCCTCCCTCTATATCTCTCATTCTAACTCTCTGTCTCTCTATCCCTCTCTCTCTCTCTCTCTATCCCTCCCCCTCTCTCTCTCCCTCCCACTTCCTCCATCTTCTTCTCTCTCTTCCTCCCTCCCTCGCTATCTCTCTCTATCTTTCTGTCTCTCTACCCCTCTCTCTTTATCCCTCTCTCTCTCTCTCTCACTCTCTATTCCACTCTATCCCTTGCTCTCTCTCTCACTCTCCCTCTCTATCTCTCTCTGTCGCTCTATCCCTCTCTCTCTCACTTTCTCTATCCCTCTCTCTCTGTCTCTCTCACTCTCTCTATCCCTTTCTCTCTATCCCACTCTCTCACTCTCTCTATCTCTCTCCCTCCCTCTCTATCTCTCTCTATCCCTCGCTCGCTCGCTCTCACTCTGTCACTCTCTGGCACTCTCTGTCACTCTCTCTCTATCCCTCTCTCTCTCACTCTCTCTATCCCTCCCTCTCTCACACACTCTCTATCCCTCTATCTCACTCTCTATCTCACTCTCTATCTCTCTCTCTATCTCTCTCTCTAACTCTCTCTCTAACACTATCCCTCTCTCTCTCTCACACACACTCTCTATCCCTCCCTCTCTCTCCCACTCCCTTTCTCTCTCCCTCCCTCTCTTCCTCTATCCCTCTCCCATTCTCTCTATCACTCTCTCTCTCTCTCTATCCCTCCCTCTCTCTCTCTCTCACTTCCTCTCTCTCCCCCTCCCTCGCTCTCTCTATCCCTCTCTCTCTCCCTCCCTCTATATCTCTCATTCTAACTCTGTCTCTCTATCCCTCTCTCTCACTCTCTCTATCCCTCCCTCTCTCTTTTTCTCGCCCTCCCTCCTTCTCTCTCTCCCTCCCTCTCTCTCTACCCCTCTCTCTCACTATCTATTTCTCTCTCTGCCTCTCTGTCTCCCTCCCTCCCTCTCTATCTTTCTCTGTCTATCCCTCTCTCTTCCTCCCTCTCTTTCTCTATCTCTCTCTCACTCTCCATCCCTCTCTCTCACTCTCTCTCTCCCCCTCTCTCTCTCTATCACACTTTCTCTCGCTCTCTGTCACTCTCCCTCCATCTCTATCTCTCTCTCTGTCTCTCTCCCGCCCGAACTCTCTCTATCCCCCTCTCTCTCTCACTCTCCCTCCGTACCTTGCTATCTCTCTCTATCTCTCCCTCCCTCTATCTATCTCTCTCTATCTCTCTCTATCTCCCTCTCTCTATCCCTCTCTCTCTCTCTCCTTCCCTCTCTGTCTGTCTCTCTATCTCTCTATCCCTCTCTCTTTCTATCCCTCTCTCTCACTCTATCCCTCCCTCTCACTCTCTCTTTCCCGCTCACTCGCTCTCTCCCTCGCTCCCTCTCCCTCTCTCTATCCCCCACTCCCTTACTCTCTCTATCTCTCTCTCTCACACACACACTCTATCCTTCTCTCTCTCTCTCTTTCACTCTCACTTTCACTGTCTCTATCCCACTCTCTATCCCTTTCTCTCTCACTCTCCCTCTCTATCTCTATCTCTCTGTCGCTCTATCCCACTCTCTCTCACTTTCTCTATCCTTCTCTCTCTGTGTCTCTCTCACTCTCTTTATCCCTCTCTCTATCAAACTCTTTCTCCCCCTCTCTATCTCTCTCTCTCTCTATCCCTCGCTCTCTTTCTCTCTCTATCCCTCTCTCGCACTCTATCTATCCCTCTCACTCTGGCACTCTCTGTCACTCTCTGTCACTCTCTCTGTCACTCTCTCTGTCTCTCTCTGTCACTCTCTCTCTCTCACTCTCTCTACCCCTGCCTCTCTCTCTCTCTCACACTCTCTATCCCTTTCTCACTCTCTATCTCTCGCTGTACCTCTCTACCTCTCTCTCTCTCCCTCCTTCTCTCTCTATCCCTCTCTCTCTCCTTCCCTCTCTATCTCTCATGCTATCTCTCTGTCTCTCTCTATCCCTCTCTCTCACTCTCCCACTCCCTCTCTCTCCCTCTCTCTGTCCCTCCCTCCCTCTCTATCCCTCTCTCTCTAGCCCTCTCTCTCACTCTCTCTCTAGCCCTCTCTCTCACTCTCTATCCCTCTCTCTATCCCTCTCTCTCTCTATCCCTCTCTCTCTCTCCCTCTATCTCTCTGTCTCCTTCTATCTCTCTCTCTCTGTCACACTCTCTCTGTCTCTGTCACTCTGTCTCTCTATCTACCTCTCTCCCTCCCTCTCTCACTCTCTCTATCCCTCGCTCTCTCTCTCCGTTCCTCTCGCGCACTCTATCTATCCCTCTCTCTCTCTCTCTCTCTCTCACTCTGTCTCTCTCTGGCACTCTCTGTCACTCTCTGTCA
>NC_092711.1:2777713-2805681 GCF_047496885.1 Scyliorhinus torazame | reverse complement strand
GGGGGGCTCATATTCATCTGTTTCTCGGACTTCGTTCTGTAATTCTTTGAGTTTCTCCGCCTCCTCCTCCATCTCCCGCACCCTCGCTTTGATCGCCTCGAGTTCCTGGAGGGAGAAGGAGAGTCACTCACTGCTCACAACCCTCGCTGTACACCCCCCCTGGTGCTGTACACCCCTCCGTCGCGCTGTACACCCCTCCCTCGCGCTGTACACCCCCCCCTTGCGCTGTACACATACCCTCCGCACACTCACCCCCCCTCCCCCACACTCACCCCCCTCCCCCACACTCACCCCCCCTCCCCCTCTCTCCCCCACACTCACCCCCCTCCCCCTCTCTCCCACACTCTACCCCTCTCTCCCACACTCTACCCCCCTCCCCCTCTCTCCCCCCTCCCCCACACTTACCCCCCCTCCCCCTCTCTCCCACACTCACCCCCCCCCTCTCTCCCACTCACCCCCCCTCCCCCACACTCAGCCCCCTCCCCCCCACTCAGCCCCCTCCCCCCCACTCAGCCCCCTCCCCCCCACTCAGCCCCCTCCCCCACACCCCCCCTCCCCACACTCCCCCCCCCCCTCCCCCACACTCTACCCCCCCCCCCACACTCTACCCCCCCCCCCACACTCTACCCCCCCACACACTCTACCCCCCCCCCCACACTCTACACCCCCCCCACACTCTACACCCCCCCCCACACACTCTACACCCCCCCCCACACACTCTACACCCCCCCACACACTCTACACCCCCCCCCACACACTCTTCCCCCCCCCACACACTCTACCCCCCCCACACTCTACCCCCCCCCCACACACTCTAACCCCCCCACACACACACTCTACCCCCCCCCACACACACACTCTACCCCCCCCACCCACACTCTAACCCCCCCCACCCACACTCTACCCCCCCACCCACACACTCTACCCCCCCCACCCACACACTCTACCCCCCCCCACACACACACACTCTACCACCCCCCACACACACACTCTACCACCCCCCACACACACACTCTACCACCCACCACACACACACTCTACCACCCACCACACACACTCTACCCCCACCCACCACACACACACTCTACCACCCACCACACACACACTCTGCCACCCACACACACACACTCTGCCACCCCCCACACACACACTCTACCACCCCCCACACACACACTCTACCCCCCCCCCCACACACACACTCTAACCCCCCCCCCCACACACACACACTCTAACCCCCTCACACACACTCTACCCCCCCCCCACACACACACTCTACCCCCCCCCACACACACACTCTACCCCCCCACACACACACTCTACCCCCCCCACACTCTACCCCCCCCACACTCTACCCCCCCCCACACTCTACCCCCCCCACACTCTACCCCCCCCACACTCTACCCCCCCCACACTCTACCCCCCCCCACACTCTACCCCCCCCCCACACACTCTACCCCCCCCCACACTCTACCCCCCCACACTCTACCCCCCCCACACACACACTCTACCCCCCCCACACACACACTCTACCCCCCCACACACACACTCTACCCCCCCACACACACACTCTACCCCCCCACACACACACTCTACCCCCCCCACACACACACTCTACCCCCCCACACACACACTCTACCCCCCACACACACACTCTACCCCCCACACACACACTCTACCCCCCCACACACACACTCTACCCCCCCACACACACACTCTACCCCCCCACACACTCTACCCCCCCACACACACTCTACCCCCCCACACACACTCTACCCCCCCCCACACACTCTACCCCCCCCCACACTCTACCCCCCCCACACACACTCTACCCCCCCACACACTCTCTACCCCCCCCACACACTCTACCCCCCCCCACACACACTCTACCCCCCCCACACACACTCTACCCCCCCACACACACTCTACCCCCCCACACACACTCTACCCCCCCACACACTCTACCCCCCCCCACACACTCTTACCCCCCCACACACTCTTACCCCCCCACACACACTCTACCCCCCCACACACACTCTACCCCCCCACACACTCTACCCCCCCCCACACACTCTTACCCCCCCACACACTCTTACCCCCCCCACACACACTCTACCCCCACCCCCACACACTCTACCCCCCCACACACACTCTACCCCCACACACACTCTACCACCCCCCACACTCTACCACCCCCCCACACTCTACCACCCCCCACACTCTACCCCCCCTCACACTCTACCCCCCCCTCACCCACTCTACCCCCCCTCACCCACTCTACCCCCCCCTCACCCACTCTACCCCCCCTCACCCATTCTACCCCCCCACCCACACTCTAACCCCCCACACACTCTACCCCCCCCACACACTCTACCCCCTCCCACACACTCTACCCCCTCCCACACACACACACACTCTACCCCCCCCACACACACACACTCTACCCCCCCCACACACACACACTACGCCCCCCACACACACACACACACTGTACCCCCCCCACACACACTCTACCCCCCCACCCACTCTACCCCCCCACACCCACTCTACCCCCCCACACCCACTCTACCCCCCCCACACCCACTCTACCCCCCCCACACCCACTCTACCCCCCCCACACCCACTCTACCCCCCCACACCCACTCTACCCCCCCCCACACCCACTCTACCCCCCCCCACACCCACTCTACCCCCCCCACACCCACTCTACCCCCCCCCCACACCCATTCTACACCCCCCACACCCACTCTACCCCCCCACACCCACTCCACCCCCCCCACACCCCACTCTACCCCCCCCCACACCCACTCTACCCCCCCACACCCCCACTCTACCTCCCCACACCCACTCTACGCCCCCCCACACCAACCCACCCCACACCACCCCCCCCACACCCCACTCTACCCCCCCACACCCCACTCTACCCCCCCCACACCCACTCTACCCCCCCCCACACCCCACTCTACCCCCCCCACACCCACTCTACCCCCCCACACCCACTCTACCCACCCCCCTACCCCCCACCTCCACTCTACCCCCCACACCCACTCTACGCCCCCCCACACCAACCCCCCCCACACCACCCCCCCACACCCCACTCTACCCCCCCCACACCCACTCTACCCCCCCCCACCACCACCCCCCCACACCACCCCCCCACACCCCACTCTACCCCCCCCCACACCCCACTCTACCCCCCCCCACCCACACACTCTACCCCCCCACACCCACTCTACCCCCCCACACCCACTCTACCCCCCCACACCCACTCTACCCCCCCCCCACACCCTACCCCCCCCACCCACTCTACCCCCCCCCACCCACTCTACCCCCCCACCCACTCTACCCCCCCACCCACTCTACCCCCCCACCCACTCTACCCCCCCCACCCACTCTACCCCCCCCCTCCACTCTACCCCCACACACACTCTACCCCCCCCACACACACTCTACCCCCCCACACACACTCTACCCCCCCCACCCCACTCTACCCCCCCACCCACTCTACCCCCCCCCACCCACTCTACCCCCCCCCACCCACTCTACCCCCCCCCACCCACTCTACCCCCCCCCCACCCCCTCTACCCCCCCCACACCCCCTCTACCCCCCCACACCCTCTACCCCCTCCCCACCCTCTACCCCCTCCCCACCCTCTACCCCCTCCCCACCCTCTACCCCCTCCCCACCCTCTACCCCCTCCCCACCCTCTACCCCCTCCCCACCCCTCTACCCCCTCCCCACCCTCTACCCCCTCCCCACCCTCTACCCCCTCCCCCACCCTCTACCCCCTCCCCACCCTCTACCCCCCTCCCCACCCTCTACCCCCTCCCCACCCTCTACCCCCTCCCCACCCTCTACCCCCTCCCCACCCTCTACCCCCTCCCCACCCTCTACCCCCTCCCCACCCTCTACCCCCTCCCCACCCTCTACCCCCTCCCCACCCTCTACCCCCCTCCCCACCCTCTACCCCCTCCCCACCCTCTACCCCCCTCCCCACCCTCTACCCCCCTCCCCACCCTCTACCCCCTCCCCACCCTCTACCCCCTCCCCACCCTCTACCCCCCTCCCCACCCTCTACCCCCTCCCCACCCTCTACCCCCTCCCCACCCTCTACCCCCTCCCCACCCTCTACCCCCTCCCCACCCTCTACCCCCTCCCCACCCTCTACCCCCTCCCCACCCTCTACCCCCTCCCCACCCTCTACCCCCTCCCCACCCTCTACCCCCTCCCCACCCTCTACCCCCTCCCCACCCTCTACCCCCCTCCCCACCCTCTACCCCCTCCCCACCCTCTACCCCCTCCCCACCCTCTACCCCCTCCCCACCCTCTACCCCCTCCCCACCCTCTACCCCCTCCCCACCCTCTACCCCCTCCCCACCCTCTACCCCCTCCCCACCCTCTACCCCCTCCCCACCCTCTACCCCCCTCCCCACCCTCTACCCCCTCCCCACCCTCTACCCCCTCCCCACCCTCTACCCCCCTCCCCACCCTCTACCCCCTCCCCACCCTCTACCCCCTCCCCACCCTCTACCCCCTCCCCACCCTCTACCCCCCTCCCCACCCCTCTACCCCCCTCCCCACCCTCTACCCCCCTCCCCACACTCTACCCCCCTCCCCACACTCTACCCCCTCCCCACACTCTACCCCCTCCCCACACTCTACCCCCCTCCCCACACTCTACCCCCCTCCCCACACTCTACCCCCCTCCCCACACTCTACCCCCTCCCCACACTCTACCCCCCCCACACACTCTCTACCCCCCCCACACACTCTACCCCCCCACACACTCTACCCCCCCCCACACACTCTACCCCCCCCCCCCACACACTCTACCCCCCCCACACACTCTACCCCCCCACACACTCTACCCCCCCACACACTCTACCCCCCCACACACACTCTACCCCCCCACACACACTCTACCCCCCCCACACACACTCTACCCCCCCCCACACACACTCTACCCCCCCCACACACACACTCTACCCCCCCCCTCACCCACTCTATCCCCCCCACACCCACTCTTCCCCCCCACCCACCCTACCCCACCCACCCCACTCTACCCCCCCCACACCCACTCTACCACCCCACACCCACTCTACCCCCCCCTCACCCACTCTACCCCCCCACACACAAACTCTACCCCCCCACACACACACTCTACCCCCCACACACACACTCTACCCCCCCACACACACACTCTACCCCCCCACACACACTCTACCCCCCCACACACACTCTACCCCCACACACACACTCTACCCCCCCACACACACTCTACCCACCCCCCACACTCTACCACCCCCCACACTCTACCACCCCCCACACTCTACCCCCCCCTCACACTCTACCCCCCCTCACCCACTCTACCCCCCCTCACCCACTCTACCCCCCCCTCACCCACTCTACCCCCCCTCACCCATTCTACCCCCCCACCCACACTCTAACCCCCCACACACTCTACCCCCCCCACACACTCTACCCCCTCCCACACACTCTACCCCCTCCCACACACACACACACTCTACCCCCCCCACACACACACACTCTACCCCCCCCACACACACACACTACGCCCCCCACACACACACACACACTGTACCCCCCCCACACACACTCTACCCCCCCCACCCACTCTACCCCCCCACACCCACTCTACCCCCCCACACCCACTCTACCCCCCCCACACCCACTCTACCCCCCCCACACCCACTCTACCCCCCCCACACCCACTCTACCCCCCCACACCCACTCTACCCCCCCCCACACCCACTCTACCCCCCCCCACACCCACTCTACCCCCCCCACACCCACTCTACCCCCCCCCACACCCATTCTACACCCCCCACACCCACTCTACCCCCCCACACCCACTCCACCCCCCCCACACCCCACTCTACCCCCCCCCACACCCACTCTACCCCCCACACCCCCACTCTACCTCCCCACACCCACTCTACGCCCCCCCCACACCAACCCACCCCACACCACCCCCCCCACACCCCACTCTACCCCCCCACACCCCACTCTACCCCCCCCACACCCACTCTACCCCCCCCCACACCCCACTCTACCCCCCCCACACCCACTCTACCCCCCCACACCTCCACTCTACCCCCCACACCCACTCTACGCCCCCCCACACCAACCCCCCCCACACCACCCCCCCACACCCCACTCTACCCCCCCCACACCCACTCTACCCCCCCCCACCACCACCCCCCCACACCACCCCCCACACCCCACTCTACCCCCCCCCCACACCCCACTCTACCCCCCCCCACCCACACACTCTACCCCCCCACACCCACTCTACCCCCCCACACCCACTCTACCCCCCCACACCCACTCTACCCCCCCCCACACCCTACCCCCCCCCACCCCCTACCCCCCCCACCCACTCTACCCCCCCACCCACTCTACCCCCCCACCCACTCTACCCCCCCACCCACTCTACCCCCCCCACCCACTCTACCCCCCCCCCTCCACTCTACCCCCCACACACACTCTACCCCCCCACACACACTCTACCCCCCCACACACACTCTACCCCCCCACACACACTCTACCCCCCCCACCCACTCTACCCCCCCACCCACTCTACCCCCCCCACCCACTCTACCCCCCCCACCCCACTCTACCCCCCCCCACCCCCTCTACCCCCCCCACCCCCTCTACCCCCCCCCACCCCCTCTACCCCCCCCCCACCCCCTCTACCCCCCCCCCCACCCCCTCTACCCCCTCCCCCCCCCTCTACCCCCTCCCCACCCTCTACCCCCTCCCCACCCTCTACCCCCTCCCCACCCTCTACCCCCTCCCCACCCTCTACCCCCTCCCCACCCTCTACCCCCCTCCCCACCCTCTACCCCCCTCCCCACCCTCTACCCCCTCCCCACCCTCTACCCCCTCCCCACCCTCTACCCCCTCCCCACCCTCTACCCCCTCCCCACCCTCTACCCCCTCCCCACCCTCTACCCCCTCCCCACCCTCTACCCCCTCCCCACCCTCTACCCCCTCCCCACCCTCTACCCCCCTCCCCACCCTCTACCCCCTCCCCACCCTCTACCCCCTCCCCACCCTCTACCCCCCTCCCCACCCTCTACCCCCTCCCCACCCTCTACCCCCTCCCCACCCTCTACCCCCTCCCCACCCTCTACCCCCTCCCCACCCTCTACCCCCTCCCCACCCTCTACCCCCTCCCCACCCTCTACCCCCTCCCCACCCTCTACCCCCTCCCCACCCTCTACCCCCCCCCCCCACCCCCAACCCCCTCCCCACCCTCTACCCCCTCCCCACCCTCTACCCCCCTCCCCACCCTCTACCCCCTCCCCACCCTCTACCCCCTCCCCACCCTCTACCCCCTCCCCACCCTCTACCCCCTCCCCACCCTCTACCCCCTCCCCACCCTCTACCCCCCCTCCCCACCCTCTACCCCCTCCCCACCCTCTAACCCCCTCCCCACCCTCTACCCCCTCCCCACCCTCTACCCCCTCCCCACCCTCTACCCCCTCCCCACCCTCTACCCCCTCCCCACCCTCTACCCCCTCCCCACCCTCTACCCCCTCCCCACCCTCTACCCCCTCCCCACCCTCTACCCCCTCCCCACCCTCTACCCCCTCCCCACCCTCTACCCCCTCCCCCACCCACTACCCCCTCCCCACCCTCTACCCCCTCCCCACCCTCTACCCCCCTCCCCACCCCTCTACCCCCTCCCCACCACTCTACCCCCTCCCCACACTCTACCCCCTCCCCACACTCTACCCCCTCCCCACACTCTACCCCCCTCCCCACACTCTACCCCCTCCCCACACTCTACCCCCTCCCCACACTCTACCCCCCTCCCCACACTCTACCCCCTCCCCACACTCTACCCCCTCCCACACTCTACCCCCCTCCCCACACTCTACCCCCTCCCCACACTCTACCCCCTCCCCACACTCTACCCCCTCCCCACACTCTACCCCCTCCCCACACTCTACCCCCCTCCCCACACTCTACCCCCTCCCCACACTCTACCCCCTCCCCACACTCTACCCCCTCCCCACACTCTACCCCCCCTCCCCCACACTCTACCCCCCTCCCCACACTCTACCCCCCTCCCCACACTCTACCCCCTCCCCACACTCTACCCCCCCCTCCCCACACTCTACCCCCTCCCCACACTCTACCCCCTCCCCACACTCTACCCCCTCCCCACACTCTACCCCCTCCCCACACTCTACCCCCTCCCCACACTCTACCCCCTCCCCACACTCTAACCCCCTCCCCACACTCTACCCCCTCCCCACACTCTACCCCCTCCCCACACTCTACCCCCTCCCCACACTCTACCCCCTCCCCACACTCTACCCCCTCCCCACACTCTACCCCCTCCCCACACCCCACACCACACCTACCCCCTCCCCACACTCTACCCCCTCCCCACACTCTACCCCCTCCCCACACTCTACCCCCTCCCCACACTCTACCCCCTCCCCCACACTCTACCCCCTCCCCACACTCTACCCCCTCCCCACACTCTACCCCCCTCCCACACTCTACCCCTCCCCACACTCTACCCCCTCCCCACACTCTACCCCCTCCCCACACTCTACCCCCTCCCCACACTCTACCCCCCTCCCCACACTCTACCCCCTCCCCACACTCTACCCCCTCCCCACACTCTACCCCCTCCCCACACTCTACCCCCTCCCCACACTCTACCCCCTCCCCACACTCTACCCCCCTCCCCACACTCTACCCCCTCCCCACACTCTACCCCCTCCCCACACTCTACCCCCTCCCCACACTCTACCCCCTCCCCACACTCAACCCCCTCCCCACACTCTACCCCCTCCCCACACTCTACCCCCTCCCCACACTCTACCCCCCTCCCCACACTCTACCCCCTCCCCACACTCTACCCCCTCCCCACACTCTACCCCCTCCCCACACTCTACCCCCTCCCCACACTCTACCCCCTCCCCCACACTCTACCCCCTCCCCACACTCAACCCCCTCCCCACACTCTACCCACCCCCCTCCCCACACTCTACCCCCTCCCCACACTCTAACCCCCTCCCCACACTCTAACCCCCCTCCCCACACTCTACCCCCTCCCCACACTCTACCCCCTCCCCACACTCTACCCCCCTCCCCACACTCTACCCCCTCCCCACACTCTACCCCCTCCCCACACTCTACCCCCTCCCCACACTCTACCCCCTCCCCACACTCTACCCCCTCCCCACACTCTACCCCCTCCCCACACTCACCCCCTCCCCACACTCTACCCCCTCCCCACACTCTACCCCCTCCCCACACTCTACCCCCTCCCACACTCTACCCCCTCCCCACACTCTACCCCCTCCCCACACTCTACCCCCTCCCCACACTCTACCCCCTCCCCACACTCTAACCCCCTCCCCACACTCTACCCCCTCCCCACACTCTACCCCCTCCCCACACTCTACCCCCTCCCCACACTCTACCCCCTCCCCACACTCTACCCCCTCCCCACACTCTACCCCCCTCCCCACACTCTACCCCCTCCCCACACTCTACCCCCTCCCCACACTCTACCCCCTCCCCACACTCTACCCCCCTCCCCACACTCTACCCCCTCCCCACACTCTACCCCCTCCCCACACTCTACCCCCTCCCCACACTCTACCCCCTCCCCACACTCTACCCCCTCCCCACACTCTACCCCCTCCCCACACTCTACCCCCCTCCCCACACTCTACCCCCTCCCCACACTCTACCCCCTCCCCACACTCTACCCCCTCCCCACACTCTACCCCCTCCCCACACTCTACCCCCCTCCCCACACTCTACCCCCTCCCCACACTCTACCCCCTCCCCACACTCTACCCCCCTCCCCACACTCTACCCCCTCCCCACACTCTACCCCCTCCCCACACTCTACCCCCTCCCCACACTCTACCCCCTCCCCACACTCTACCCCCTCCCACACTCTACCCCCCCTCCCCACACTCTACCCCCTCCCCACACTCTACCCCCTCCCCACACCTCTACCCCCTCCCCACACTCTACCCCCACCCCACACTCTACCCCCTCCCCACACTCTACCCCCTCCCCACACTCTACCCCCTCCCCACACTCTACCCCCTCCCCACACTCTACCCCCTCCCCACACTCTACCCCCCCTCCCCACACTCTACCCCCTCCCCACACTCTACCCCCTCCCCACACTCTACCCCCTCCCCACACTCTACCCCCTCCCCACACTCTACCCCCCTCCCCACACTCTACCCCCTCCCCACACTCTACCCCCTCCCCACACTCTACCCCCTCCCCACACTCTACCCCCTCCCCACACTCTACCCCCCTCCCCACACTCTACCCCCTCCCCACACTCTACCCCCTCCCCACACTCTACCCCTCCCCACACTCTACCCCCTCCCCACACTCTACCCCCTCCCCACACTCTACCCCCTCCCCACACTCTACCCCCTCCCCACACTCTACCCCCTCCCCACACTCTACCCCCTCCCCACACTCTACCCCCTCCCCACACTCTACCCCCTCCCCACACTCTACCCCTCCCCACACTCTACCCCCTCCCCACACTCTACCCCCTCCCCACACTCTACCCCCTCCCCACACTCTACCCCCCTCCCCACACTCTACCCCCCTCCCCACACTCTACCCCCTCCCCACACTCCTACCCCCTCCCCACACTCTACCCCTCCCCACACTCTACCCCCTCCCCACACTCTACCCCCTCCCCACACTCTACCCCCTCCCCACACTCTACCCCCTCCCCACACTCTACCCCCTCCCCACACTCTACCCCCTCCCCACACTCTACCCCCTCCCCACACACAACCCCCTCCCCACACTCTACCCCCTCCCCACACTCTACCCCCTCCCCACACTCTACCCCCTCCCCACACTCTACCCCCTCCCCACACTCTACCCCCTCCCCACACTCTACCCCCTCCCCACACTCTACCCCCACCCCACACTCTACCCCCTCCCCACACTCTACCCCCTCCCCACACTCTACCCCCTCCCCACACTCTACCCCCTCCCCACACTCTACCCCCTCCCCACACTCTACCCCCCTCCCCACACTCTACCCCCTCCCCACACTCTACCCCCTCCCCACACTCTACCCCCTCCCCACACTCTACCCCCCACCCCCACACTCTACCCCCCTCCCCACACTCTAACCCCCTCCCCACACTCTACCCCCTCCCCACACTCTACCCCCTCCCCCACACTCTACCCCCTCCCCACACTCTACCCCCTCCCCACACTCTACCCCCTCCCCACACTCTACCCCCTCCCCACACTCTACCCCCCTCCCCACACTCTACCCCCCCTCCCCACACTCTACCCCCCTCCCCACACTCTACCCCCTCCCCACACTCTACCCCCTCCCCACACTCTACCCCCCTCCCCCACACACTACCCCCTCCCCACACTCTACCCCCTCCCCACACTCTACCCCCTCCCCACACTCTACCCCCCCTCCCCACACTCTACCCCCTCCCCACACTCTACCCCCCTCCCCACACTCTACCCCCTCCCCACACTCTACCCCCTCCCCACACTCTACCCCCTCCCCACACTCTACCCCCTCCCCACACTCTACCCCCTCCCCACACTCTACCCCCTCCCCACACTCTACCCCCTCCCCACACTCTACCCCCTCCCCACACTCTACCCCCCTCCCCACACTCTACCCCCTCCCCACACTCTACCCCCTCCCCACACTCTACCCCCTCCCCACACTCTACCCCCTCCCCACACTCTACCCCCTCCCCACACTCTACCCCCTCCCCACACTCTACCCCCTCCCCACACTCTACCCCCTCCCCACACTCTACCCCCTCCCCACACTCTACCCCCTCCCCACACTCTACCCCCTCCCCACACTCTACCCCCTCCCCACACTCTACCCCCTCCCCACACTCTACCCCCTCCCCACACTCTACCCCCCTCCCCACACTCTACCCCCTCCCCACACTCTACCCCCTCCCCACACTCTACCCCCTCCCCACACTCTACCCCCCTCCCCACACTCTACCCCCCTCCCCACACTCTACCCCCTCCCCACACTCTACCCCCTCCCCACACTCTACCCCCTCCCACACTCTACCCCCTCCCCACACTCTACCCCCTCCCCACACTCTACCCCCTCCCCACACTCTACCCCCTCCCCACACTCTACCCCCTCCCCACACTCTACCCCCTCCCCACACTCTACCCCCCTCCCCACACTCTACCCCCCTCCCCACACTCTACCCCCTCCCCACACTCTACCCCCTCCCCACACTCTACCCCCTCCCCACACTCTACCCCCTCCCCACACTCTACCCCCCTCCCCACACTCTACCCCCTCCCCACACTCTACCCCCTCCCACACTCTACCCCCTCCCCACACTCTACCCCCTCCCCACACTCTACCCCTCCCCACACTCTACCCCCTCCCCACACTCTACCCCCTCCCCACACTCTACCCCCCTCCCCACACTCTACCCCCTCCCCACACTCTACCCCCTCCCCACACTCTACCCCCTCCCCACACTCTACCCCCTCCCCACACTCTACCCCCTCCCCACACTCTACCCCCTCCCCACACTCTACCCCCTCCCCACACTCTACCCCCCTCCCCACACTCTACCCCCTCCCCACACTCTACCCCCTCCCCACACTCTACCCCCTCCCCACACTCTACCCCCTCCCCACACTCTACCCCCTCCCCCACACTCTACCCCCTCCCCACACTCTACCCCCTCCCCACACTCTACCCCCTCCCCACACTCTACCCCCTCCCCACACTCTACCCCCTCCCCACACTCTACCCCCTCCCCACACTCTACCCCTCCCCACACTCTACCCCCTCCCCACACTCTACCCCCTCCCCACACTCTACCCCCTCCCCACACTCTACCCCCTCCCCACACTCTACCCCCTCCCCACACTCTACCCCCTCCCCACACTCTACCCCCTCCCCACACTCTACCCCCTCCCCACACTCTACCCCCTCCCCACACTCTACCCCCTCCCCACACTCTACCCCCTCCCCACACTCTACCCCCTCCCCACACTCTACCCCCTCCCACACTCTACCCCCTCCCCACACTCTACCCCCTCCCCACACTCTACCCCTCCCCACACTCTACCCCTCCCCACACTCTACCCCTCCCCACACTCTACCCCCTCCCCACACTCTACCCCCTCCCCACACTCTACCCCCTCCCCACACTCTACCCCCCTCCCCACACTCTACCCCCTCCCCACACTCTACCCCCCTCCCCACACTCTACCCCCTCCCCACACTCTACCCCCTCCCCACACTCTACCCCCTCCCCACACTCTACCCCCCCCCCCACACTCTACCCCTCCCCACACTCTACCCCCTCCCCACACTCTACCCCCTCCCCACACTCTACCCCCCTCCCCACACTCTACCCCCTCCCCACACTCTACCCCCTCCCCACACTCTACCCCCTCCCCACACTCTACCCCCCCCCCCACACTCACTCTACCCCCCACTCCTCTCTCTCTCTCACCGGGTCCTCGATCATCCCGGACTCTTCCAGCCCCTCGGCCGCGCCCCCGTCCCCGGACTCGTCCAGTCCCCCTCCTCCTCCTCCTCCCCCGCCTCCTCCTCCTGCGCTCCCTCCGCCTCCGCGGTGCGGCTCCTCCATCATCGAGTCCTCGCCGCCGTTCTCGTACTCCGCCTCGGCCGCCATCTTGTCCTCTATCTCCCCCCCCTTTCCACTTCCGCCACCCGTTGGTCAGGACGTCCGATCCCCGCCCTCTCTTCCCCGGCTCCCGATTGGCCTGCCCAGCCGTCAATCCGTCCGGCAGCGTCTCTCATTGGTCGCCCTCGCCCGTCTATCATCTCCCTCCCTTTCCATTGGTTTCCTTCCAATGGGTCCCGCCCTCTGACTTCCGGCACCCTGTCTGCCCGCCTCCTCCATACGCGTCCCCATCGCTTCTCTCTCACGATTGGTTCATCTCCGCGTCCGTCACCGTGCCCCGCCCGCCATTGGCTTCGCTCCAATATTCCCCTCCCTCTGTATGCGTCACAATGGCGTCACTCCCCATTGGTTGGGCACTCTGTCTAGCAGCTGCCTACGCTCGCCATTGGTTGATTTCCAATAGGTGCCGCCCTCTAACTTCCGTTAGCGTTCCCCCTCCACTTTCTGACGTCACAATGTCCTACCTCTTCATTGGGTTTCCATCCTGTCAGTCACGGTGCCCGCTCGCCATTGGTTTCGCTTCAATAGAATCCGCCCCTGCACGTCTGTCACTGTTGCCCCGCCTACTCCCACGCATCACAATGCCCCTCCCTCCTCTCCATTGGTTGCAGCCCCTGTCCATCACCAGCCCCCCGCTCGCCATTGGCTCCCCTCCATGGGGTGACTCCACCTCTCCACCCAAGAAGTCTTACAACACCAGGTTACAACAACAACTTAAAACAACCAACAGGGTTGTTTCGAATCACTAGCTTTCGGAGCGCTGCTCCTTCCTCAGGTGAATGAAGAAGTGCGTTCCAGAAACATATATATAGACAAATTCAAAGATGCAAGCGAATGCTTGGAATACGAGCATTTGCACATAATTAAGTCTTTACAGGTCCAGACAGAACAACTGGATAGAGGGGTAACCCCAGGTTAAAGAGGTGTGAATTGTACCAAGCCAGGCCAGTTGGTAGGATTTTGCAGGCCAGATGGTGGGGGATGAATGTAATGCGACATGAATCCCAGGTCCCGGTTGAGGCCGCACTCATGTGTGCGGAACTTGGCTATAAGTTTCTGCTCGGCGATTCTGCATTGTCGCGCGTCCTGAAGGCCGCCTTGGAGAACGCTTACCCGGAGATCAGAGGCTGAATGCCCTTGACTGCTGAAGTGTTCCCCGACTGCAAGGGAACATTCCTGCCTGGCGATTGTCGCGCGATGTCCGTTCATTCGTTGTCGCAGCATCTGCATGGTCTCGCCAATGTACCACGCTTCGGGACATCCTTTCCTGCAGCGTATGAGGTACACAACGTTGGCCGAGTCGCACGCGTATGTACCGCGTACCTGGTGGGAGGTGTTCTCGCGTGTAATGGTGGCACCCATGTCGATGATCTGGCACGTCTTGCAGAGATTGCCATGGCAGGGTTGTGTGGTGTCGTGGTCACTGTTCTGAAGACTGGGTAGTTTGCTGCAAACAATGGTTCGTTTGAGGTTGCGCGGTTGTTTGAAGGCAAGTAGTGGGGGTGTGGGGATGACCTTGGCAAGATGTTCATCTTCATCGATGACGTGTTGAAGGCTGTGAAGAAGATGACGTAGTTTCTCCGCTCCGGGGAAGTACTGGACGACAAAGGGTATTCTGTCGGTTGTGTCCCATGTTTGTCTTCTGAGGAGGTTGGTGCGGTTTTTTGCTGTGGCGCGTTGGAACTGTCGATCAATGAGTCGAGTGCCATATCCCGTTCGTACGAGGGCATCTTTCAACGTCTGTAGATGTCTGTTACGCTCCTCCTCGTCTGAGCAGATCCTGTGTATACGGAGGGCTTGTCCATAGGGGATGGCTTCTTTAATGTGTTTAGGGTGGAAGCTGGAGAAGTGGAGCATTGTGAGGTTATCCATGGGTTTGCGGTAAAGCGAAGTGCTGAGGTGACCGTCCTTGATGGAGACGAGTGTGTCCAAGAATGCAACTGATTTTGGAGAGTAGTCCATGGTGAGTCTGATGGTTGGATGGAACGTATTGATGTCATTGTGTAGTCGTTTCAGTGATTCTTCGCCGTGGGTCCAAAGGAAAAAAATGTCTTTGATGTATCTGGTGTATAACATCGGTTCAAGGTCCTGTGCGGTGAATAGGTCTTGTTGAAACTTGTGCATGAAGATGTTAGCGTCTTGGGGTTCTATATATATGTTTCTGGAACATACCTCTTCATTCACCTGAGGAAGGAGCAGCGCTCCGAAAGCTAGTGACATCGAAACAAACCTGTTGGACTTTAACCTGGTGTTGTAAGACTTCTTAATGTGCTCACCCCAGTCCAACGCCGGCATCTCCACATCATGGCTCCCCTCGCCACCGTCAGCACCCTCTTCCCGCGTCACGTTTGCCGCTTCTCTCCGGATTGGTTCCCCGCCATGTCAGTCAGCCACCCCGCTCGCTATTGGCTCCTTTCGAATAGGTTCCGCCTCCTCCCCATCACCGTCCTTCTCTCCAAGCGTCACAATCGCCTCTCCCTCCCGATTGGTCTCGCTCGCTGTCAGTCAGCGCTGTCGCCCCCCCCTCTTCCTCATTGGTCGGCCCGGCTGCCAGTCACTGTTCCTCCCCGCCCTCTGACTCCACCCCACGACTGGCCCCTGACCTCAGGTGACCTTTTGGTCACCCAGGGCCCAAACCACCCTCCCTCCCCGCCTCAGACGGGCCCTTCCGCCGTCTCCCTCCGGATGGTCTGGCCTCGGGCCGTCCAGACTGACCCCTGCCCCCCCCCTTCTCTCCCCATACCTCTGGCCCTTGGCCGAAGGTCAAAGGTCGCCGACGCTCGGACGCCAACCCGGCCCCTACCGGACACGGAGGGCGGCCCAGCCTCACTCCGCCACCCTGGCCCGGTATCCCGTCCGTAGCCACCTCCCTCCCCCCTCCTCGAGGGGCCGCAGCGATTCCACAGTGCTCCGCCAAGCGCTCTTTAATCGTTGTGAGAGTTCCCGCCCCTCCCGGCTTTCTGGGCAGCGATTCCTGGATTAGGGTGGGGGCGGGGGAAGGCTGGACTGGGTATACAGAAGGAAACGGTTCCTGCTCCCACAATGTATTAACTATTTATCCCTGGTTATTGACTACAGCTCCGCTTTCAACATAATCCCAGCCAAGCTAATATCAAAGCTCCAAAGCCTGGGACCTGGCTCCTCCCTCGGCAACTGGATCCTCGATTTTCTGACTCACAGACCACAATCAGTACGAACGAACAGCAACACCTCCTCCACGATAGTCCTCAACACCGGGGCCCCGCAAGGCTGCGTACTTAGCACCCGACTCTACTCCCTGTACACACACGACTGCGTGGCAAAATGTGGCTCCAACTCCATCTCCAAGTTTGCTGACGATACGACCATAGTGGGCCGGATCTCGAATAACGACGAGTCAGAATACAGGCGGGAGATAGAGAACCTAGTGGAGTGGTGCAGCGACAACAATCTCTCCCTCAATGCCAGCAAAACTAAAGAGCTGGACATTGACTTCAGGAAGCAAAGTACTGTACACACCCCTGTCAGAGTCTGCACGTCCTCCCCGTGTGTGCGTGGGTTTCCTCCGGGTGCTCCGGTTTCCTCCCACAGTCCAAAGATGTGCAGGTTAGGTGGATTGGCCATGATAAATTGCCCTTAGTGTCCAAAATTGCCCTTAGTGTTGGGTGGGGTTACTGGGTGGAGGTGTTGACTTTGGGTAGGGTGCTCTTTCCAAGAGCCGGTGCAGACTCGATGGGCCGAATGGCCTCCTTCTGCACTGTAAATTCTATGATAATCTATGAAAGCGTCAACGGGGCCGAGGCGGAGATGGTTAGCAGTTTCAAATTCCTAGGGGTGCGCATCTCCAAGAACCTGTCCTGGTCCACCCACGTTGACGCTACCACCAAGAAAGCACAACAGCGCCTATACTTCCTCAGGAAACTAAGGAAATTCGGCAGGTCCACATTGACTCTTACCAACTTTTACAGATGCACCACAGAAAGCATCCTATCATAAGACCATAAGACCATAAGACATAGGAGCGGAAGTAAGGCCATTCGGCCCATCGAGTCCACTCCACCATTCAATCATGGCTGATTTCAACTCCATTTACCCGCTCTCTCTCCATAGCCCTTAATTCCTCGAGAAATCAAGAATTTATCAACTTCTGTCTTAAAGACACTCAACGTCCCGGCCTCCACCGCCCTCTGTGGCAATGAATTCCACAGACCCACCACTCTCTGGCTGAAGAAATTTATCCTCATCTCTGTTCTAAAGTGACTACCTTTTATTCTAAGGCTGTGCCCCCGGGTCCTAGTCTCCCCTGCTAATGGAAACAACTTCCCTACATCCACCCTATCTAAGCCATTCATTATCTTGTAAGTTTCCATTAGATCTCCCCTCAACCTCCTAAACTCCAATGAATATAATCCCAGGATCCTCAGACGTTCATCATATGTTAGGCCTACCATTCCTGGGATCATCCGTGTGAATCTCCGCTGGACCCGCTCCAGTGCCAGTATGTCCTTCCTGAGGTGTGGGGCCCAAAATTGCTCACAGTATTCTAAATGGGGCCTAACTAATGCTTTATAAAGCTTCAGAAGTACATCCCTTCTTTTATATTCCAAGCCTCTTGAGATGAATGAGAACATTGCATTTGCTTTCTTAATTACAGACTCAACCTGCAAGTTTACCTTTAGAGAATCCTGGACTGGGACTCCCAAGTCCCTTTGCACTTCAGCATGATGAATTTTGTCACCGTTTAGAAAATAGTCCACGCCTCTATTCTTTTTTCCAAAGTGCAAGACCTCGCACTTGCCCACGTTGAATTTCATCAGCCATTTATTGGACCACTCTCCTAAACTGTCTAAATCTTTCTGCAGCCTCCCCACCTCCTCCATACTACCTGCCCCTCCACCTATCTTTGCCGGTGAGCCTTACTTCAGTGGTAGGGAAATTACTGGAGAGAATTCTTCGAGACAGGATCTACTCCCATTTGGAAGCAAATGGACGTATTAGTGAGAGGCAGCACGGTTTTGTGAAGGGGAGGTCGTGTCTCACTAACTTGATAGAGTTTTTCGAGGAGGTCACTAAGATGATTGATGCAGGTAGGGCAGTAGATGTTGTCTATATGGACTTCAGTAAGGCCTTTGACAAGGTCCCTCATGGTAGACTAGTACAAAAGGTGAAGTCACACGGGATCAGGGGTGAACTGGCAAGGTGGATACAGAACTGGCTAGGCCATAGAAGGCAGAGGGTAGCAATGGAGGGATGCTTTTCTAATTGGAGGGCTGTGACCAGTGGTGTTCCACAGGGATCAGTGCTGGGACCATTGCTCTTTGTAGTATATATAAATGATTTGGAGGAAAATGTAACTGGTCTGATTAGTAAGTTTGCAGACGACACAAAGGTTGGTGGAATTGCGGATAGCGATGAGGACTGTCTGAGGATACAGCAGGATTTAGATTGTCTGGAGACTTGGGCGGAGAGATGGCAGATGGAGTTTAACCTGGACAAATGTGAGGTAATGCATTTTGGAAGGGCTAATGCAGGTAGGGAATATACAGTGAATGGTAGAACCCTCAAGAGTATTGAAAGTCAAAGAGATCTAGGAGTACAGGTCCACAGATCACTGAAAGGGGCTACACAGGTGGAGAAGGTAGTCAAGAAGGCATACGGCATGCTTGCCTTCATTGGCCGGGGCATTGAGTATAAGAATTGGCAAGTCATGTTGCAGCTGTATAGAACCTTAGTTAGGCCACACTTGGAGTATAGTGTTCAATTCTGGTCGCCACACTACCAGAAGGATGTGGAGGCTTTAGAGAGGGTGCAGAAGAGATTTACCAGAATGTTGCCTGGTATGGAGGGCATAAGCTATGAGGAGCGATTGAATAAACTCGGTTTGTTCTCACTGGAACGAAGGAGGTTGAGGGGCGACCTGATAGAGGTATACAAAATTATGAGGGGCATAGACAGAGTGGATAGTCAGAGGCTTTTCCCCAGGGTAGAGGGGTCAATTACTAGGGGGCATAGGTTTAAGGTGAGAGGGGCAAAGTTTAGAGTAGATGTACGAGGCAAGTTTTTTACGCAGAGGGTAGTGGGTGCCTGGAACTCACTACCGGAGGAGGTAGTGGAGGCAGGGACGATAGGGACATTTAAGGGGCATCTTGACAAATATATGAATAGGATGGGAATAGAAGGATACGGACCCAGGAAGTGTAGAAGATTGTAGTTTAGTCGGGCAGTATGGTCGGCACGGGCTTGGAGGGCCGAAGGGCCTGTTCCTGTGCTGTACATTTCTTTGTTCTTTGTTCTTTGTTCATCGGCAAACTTAGCCAGAATGCCCCCAGTCCCGTCATCTAGATCGTTAATATATAAAGAGAACAGCTGTGGCCCCAACACTGAACCCTGCGGGACACCACTCGTCACCGGTTGCCATTCCGAAAAAGAACCTTTTATCCCAACTCTCTGCCTTCTGCCTGACAGCCAATCGTCAATCCATGTTAGTACCTTGCCTCGAATACCATGGGCCCTTATTTTACTCAGCAGTCTCCCGTGAGGTACCTTATCAAAGGCCTTTTGGAAGTCAAGATAGATAACATCCATTGGCTCTCCTTGGTCTAACCCATTTATTATCTCTTCAAAGAACTCTAACAGGTTTGTCAGGCACGACCTCCCCTTACTAAATCCATACTGACTTGTCCTAATCCGACCCTGCCTTCCAAGAATTTAGAAATCTCATCCTTAACAATGGATTCTAGAATCTTGCCAACAACCGAGGTTAGGCTAATTGGCCTATAATTTTCCATCTTTTTCCTTGTTCCCTTCTTGAACAGGGGGGTTACAACAGCGATTTTCCAATCCTCTGGGACTTTCCCTGACTCCAGTGACTTTTGAAAGATCATAACTAACGCCTCCACTATTTTTTCAGCTATCTCCTTTAGAACTCTAGGATGTAGTCCATCTGGGCCCGGAGATTTATCAATTTTTAGACCTCTTAGTTTCTCTAGCACTTTCTCCTTTGTGATGGCTACCATATTCAACTCTGCCCCCTGACTCTCCGGAATTGTTGGGATATTACTCATGTCTTCTACTGTGAAGACTGACGCAAAGTACTTACTCAGTTCCTCAGCTATTTCCTTGTCTCCCATCACAAAATTACCAGCGTCATTTTGGAGCGGCCCAATGTCAACTTTTGCCTCCCGTTTGTTTTTAATGTATTTGAAGAAACTTTTACTATCATTCCTAATGTTACTGGCTAGCCTACCTTCATATTTGATCCTCTCTTTCCTTATCTCTCTCTTTGTTATCCTCTGTTTGTTTTTGTAGCCTTCCCAATCTTCTGACTTCCCACTACTCTTTGCCACATTATAGGCTTTCTCTTTTGCTTTGATGCATTCCCTAACTTCCTTTGTCAGCCATGGCTGCCTAATCCCCCCTCTGATAACCTTTCTTTTCTTTGGGATGAACCTCTGTACTGTGTCCTCAATTACTCCCAGAAACTCCTGCCATTGCTGTTCTACTGTCTTTCCCACTAGGCTCTGCTCCCAGTCGATTTTCGTCAGTTCCTCCCTCATGCCCCTGTAGTTACCTTTATTTAACTGGAACACCTTTACATCGGATTCTATCGGGCTGCATCACAGCCTGGTATGGCAACTGCTCGGCCCAGGACCGCAAGAAACTTCAGAGAGTCGTGAACACCGCCCAGTCCATCACACGAACCTGCCTCCCATCCATTGACTCTGTCTCCACCTCCCGCTGCCTGGGGAAAGCAAGCAGCATAATCAAAGACCCCTCCCACCCGGCTTACTCACTCTTCCAACTTCTTCCATCGGGCAGGAGATACAGAAGTCTGAGAACACGCACGAACACACTCAAAAACATCTTCTTCCCCACTGTTACCAGACTCCTGAACGACTCTCTTATGGACTGACCTCATTAACACTACACCCTGTATGCTTCATCCGATGCCAGTGCTTATGTAGTTACATTGTATATGTTGTGTTGCCCTATTATGTATTTTCTTTTCTTCCCTTTTCTTCTCATGTATTTAATGATCTGTTGAGCTGCTCGCAGAAAAATACTTTTCACTGTACCTCGGTACACGGGACAATAAACAAAATCCAATGGGAGGATTTTTGATTCTAACATTCCCTTGCCGGTCAAGAAGGAATCCACCTCAGCCAATGCGCACCGACCGTAATAAAGTGCCACTCCCCAGGTCAGCCCCCCTCCCCCCCCCCCGAGCCCTATCCTCGGAATCCCACCTCACCTGCACATTTTTGGACTGTGGGAGGAAACCCACGCAGACACGGGGGAGAACGTGCAGACTCCGCACAGGCAGACACCCGGGATTTACGTGCGCCCGCCCTCTTGTACGGCTTACTACCAACTGCCGGGTGTCTCGAGTCTCCTGATAGATCTCTCACGCCACCTGCTGGTCGGAGGTCGTCCCGATAACTGTGCACTGATGGGCAACTCTGTACACTGATGTGCTCGTGAATATCACCACACAAACTAAACCTGTATAAGGTTCTGGTTGGGGGCTCAACTAGAGTGTTGCGTCCCGCCGCCTTTTCCATGGCGCAGGGAGGACGTGAGGGCCCTTGAGAGGGAGATTTACTGGAGAGGTACCCAGGATGGCTAGGGAGGGGGGTTGTGGGAGTTTAGACACAAGGTTGTGGTTTTTCAAGATTTATTCGCGGGATTTGGGACTTGTTCCGCAGCCCTGATCGCCCCCTGGAGGAACTGGTGGGTGAGCCGCCGCCTCGAAGCCGCTGCGGCCCCGTGCGGTGTAGGTACAGCCACCGTGCTGTTCGTGTGACATGGTACGAATTCAGTCATGGCATGATGGGAAAACTGGTCAATGGGCAGACTGGTCAAAAGGTTTGAGACAATACCAGATAGACTGAAACTACTCACTCCAGCTCCCCAGGCCCAGGTAGAGAATGTTGCCCTAACCATGTTCAGACTAGTGTGGCCGTAGGCCAACTCTGCATAACTTGGGAGTCTGAAAAGATCAGCGAAGGTCGAGCCAGTCCAAAACACCTGACCTCGGCAACTCCTGATAAAACGAACTTGTCATAACCCAGGGCCGTCGGAATTTAAAACAAAGATAAGTTCAGGAAGAAACAAGTCTATTCCGACCTTTCAATGTTCCCTCCGAGGACTAAATAATGGTATGAGTGATCTGACCAAACATGGTCTGGTCTATGCTTCCGTTTGTATTTCCGATCAAACTCCTGACCATACTGTTGTCACATAATCTTGATAAAGATAATGTATAAATATTGAGCTAATTCCCCGCGAAAGCGCGGAACTTGTGTAAGACTGAGCAGTTTTGTTGACTGCTCTCTGACTTCAAGTTTCAGCCATTACTGCAGGCAGTTGTTTTCGAAAATAAAGCTTGTTATTCTGTCTTAACCAGTGTGTTGAATTTTTCTACCACAGAAGAGGGAAAATATTGACTTTGACATTGCTGGGCTAGCAGTCCGATCTTGAATGAAGACTCCTTAAACGTTCGACCCTTCTTCACCGGACTGTCCTGCCTCCGCACGTTTCCCCGTCACTATCCTTTTTGTGTACATCGAACCCCAACGTCCTTGCAGATCCGGATCCGATTCTCCTCCGTCAACTTCGCCCACCTCGGAATCCTCTCCCTCTCCTGGAACCTGTGCGTCCGGCCGTTCACCCACCGGCCACGGCCGCACACCAACTCTCGACCTCTGTCGCAGTGACCGGTGGGCGCGATCCGCCTCCGGGGACCTTGTCAACGACTCCCACCCCTCCTCGACCAGACACGCCAACGTCCTCGATACATAGTTGGCAATCAGTAGCTAGTGGTGTCCCTCAGGGATCAGAGTTGGGCCCACAACTGTTCACAATTTACATAGATGATTTGGAGTTGGGGACCAAGGGCAATGTGTCCAAATTTGCAGACGACACTAAGATAAGTGGTAAAGCAAAAAGTGCAGAGGATACTGGAAGTCTGCAGAGGGATTTGGATAGGCTAAGTGAATGGGCTAGGGTCTGGCAGATGGAATACAATGTTGACAAATGTGAGGTTATCCATTTTGGTAGGAATAACAGCAAAAGGGATTATTATTTAAATGCTAAAACATTAAAACATGCCGCTGTGCAGAGAGACCTGGGTGTGCTAGTGCATGAGTCGCAAAAAGTTGGTTTACAGGTGCAACAGGTGATTAAGAAGGCGAATGGCGTTTTGTCCTTCATTGCTAGAGGGATGGAGTTTAAGACTAGGGAGGTTATGCTGCAATTGTATAAGGTGTTTGTGAGGCCACACCTGGAGTATTGTGTTCAGTTTTGGTCTCCTTACTTGAGAAAGGACGTACTGGCACTGGAGGGTGTGCAGAGGAGATTCACTAGGTTAATCCCAGAGCTGAAGGGGTTGGATTACGAGGAGAGGTTGAGTAGACTGGGACTGTACTCGTAGGAATTTAGAAGGATAAGGGGGGATCTTACAGAAACATATAAAATTATGAAGGGACTAGATAGGATAGATGCGGGCACGTTGTTTCCACTGGCGGGTGAAAGCAGAACTAGGGGGCATAGCCTCAAAATAAGGGGCAGTAGATTTAGGACTGAGTTTAGGAGGAACTTCTCCACCCAAAGGGTTGTGAATCTATGGAATTCCTTGCCCAGTGAAGCAGTAGAGGCTCCTTCATTAAATGTTTTAAAAATAAAGATAGATAGTTTTTTGAAGAATAAAGGGATTAAGGGTTATGGTGTTCGGGCCGGAAAGTGGAGCTGAGTCCACAAAAGATCAGCCATAAGAACATCAGGCAGGAGCAGGAGTAGGCCATCTGGCCCCTTGAGCCTGCTCCACCCTTCAATGAGATCATGGCTGATCTTTTGTGGACTCAGCTCCACTTTCCGGCCCGAACACCATAACCCTTAATCCCTTTATTCTTCAAAAAACTATCTATCTTTATCTTAAAAACATTTAATGAAGGAGCCTCTACTGCTTCACTGGGCAAGAAATTCCATAGATTGCCAACCAGAGAAACACCCATTAATCCCCACTCTTTGCTTTCTATTAATTAACCAATCCTCTATCCATGCTACTACTTTCCCCTTAATGCCATGCATCTTTATCTTATGCAGCAACCTTTTGTGTGGCACCTTGTCAAAGGCTTTCTGGAAATCCAGATATACCACATCCATTGGCTCCCCGTTATCTACCGCACTGTTAATGTCCTCAAAAAATTCCACTAAATTAGTTAGGCACGACCTGCCCTTTATGAACCCATGCTGCATCTGCCCAATGGGACAATTTCCATCCAGATGCCTCGCTATTTCTTCCTTGATGGTAGATTCCAGCATCTTCCCTACTACCGAAGTTAAGTTCACTGGCCTATAATTACCCGCTTTCTGCCTACCTCCTTTTTTAAACAGTGGTGTCACATTTGCTAATTTCCAATCCGCCAGGACCACCCCAGAGTCGAGTGAATTTTGGTCAATTATCACTAGTGCATTTGCAATTTCCCTAGCCATCTCTTTCAGCACTCTGGGATGCATTCCATCAGGGCCAGGAGACTTGTCTACCTTTAGCCCCATTAGCCTGCCCATCACTCCCTCCTTAGTGATAACAATCATCTCAAGGTCCTCACCTGTCATAGCCTCATTTCCATCAGTCACTGGCATGTTATTTGTGTCTTCCACTGTGAAGACCGACCCAAAAAACCTGTTCAGTTCCTCAGCCATTTCCTCATCTCCCATTATTAAATCTCCGTTCTCATCCTCTAAAAGACCAATATTTACCATAGCCACTCTTTTTTGTTTTATGTATTTGTAAAGACTTTCACTGTCCGTTTTTATATTCTGAGCAAGTTTACTCTCATAATCTATCTTACGCTTCTTTATAGCTTTTTTAGTAGCTTTCTGTTGCCCCCTAAAGATTTCCCAGTCCTCTAGTCTCCCACTAATCTTTGCCACTTTGTATGCTTTTTCCTTCAATTTGATACTCTCCCTTATTTCCTTAGATATCCACGGTCGATTTTCCCTCTTTCTACCGTCCTTCCTTTTTGTTGGTATGATCTCATTGAATGGAGGAGCAGGCTCGAGGGGCCAGATGGCCTACTCCTGCTCCTAGTTCTTGTGTTTCGTATTGTCCATGACACTCGTTTCCTCCGGAAGTCCTACAATCCATAAATTCCTTGCTTGTCCACCTTCGCCCGCAACACCTGCCCAACCTCTCCCAACATGGCCACCTCCGCCTCCAATGATACGGTCCGGTCACTGTGGTCCAACACCGCCCGTTCCAGATTTCCAGAAGGCCTTTAACAAGGTCCCGCCTAGGAGACTGTTAAATAAGTTAAGAGCCCATGGTGTTCAGGGCAAGATCCTGGCATGTATAGAGGGTTGGCTGACTGGCTGAAGGCAGAGAGTGGGGATAAAGGGGTCTTTTTCAGGATGGCAGCCGGCGACTAGTGGTGTGCCTCAGGGGTCGGTGCTGGGACCACAACTTTTCACGATATACATTAACGATCTGGAAGAAGGAACTGAAGGCACTGTTGCTAAGTTTGCAGATGATACAAAGATCTGTAGAGGGACAGGTAGTATTGAGGAAGCAAGGGGGCTGCAGAAGGACTTGGACAGGCTAGGAGAGCAGGCAAAGAAGTGGCAGACGGAATACATTGTGGAAAAGTGTGAGGTTAGGCACTTTGGAAGGAGGAATTTAGGCACAGACTATTTTCTAAATGGGGAAATGTTTAGGAAATCAGAAACACAAAGGGACTTGGGAGTCCTTGTTCACGATTCTCTTAAGGTTAACGTGCAGGTTCAGTCGGTAGTTAGGAAGGCAAATGCAATGTTAGCATTCATGTCGAGAGGGCGAGAATACAAGACCAGGGATGTACTTCTGAGGCTGTACAAGGCTCTGGTCAGACCCCATTTGGAGTATTGTGAGCAGGTTTGGGCCCCGTATCTAAGGAAGGACGTGCTGGCCTTGGAAAGGGTCCAGAGGAGGTTCACAAGAACGATCCCTGGAATGAAGAGCTTGTCGTATGAGGAACGGTTGAGGACTCTGGGTCTGTACTCGTTGGAGTTTAGAAGGATGAGGGGGGATCTTATTGAAACTTACAGGATACTGCGAGGCCTGGATAGAGTGGACGTGGAGAGGATGTTTCCACTTGTAGGAAAAACTAGAAGCAGAGGACACCATCTCAGACTAAAGGGACGATCCTTTACAACAGAGACAAGGAGGGATTTCTTCAGCCAGAGGGTGGTGAATCTGTGGAACTCTTTGCCGCAGAAGGCTGTGGAGGCCAAATCACTGAGTGTCTTTAAGACAGAGATAGATAGGTTCTTGATTAATAAGGGGATCAGGGGTTATGGGGAGAAAGCAGGAGAATGGGGATGAGAAAATATCAGCCATGATTGAATGGCGGAGCAGACTCGATGGGCCGAGTGGCCTAATTCTGCTCCCGTGTCTTGTGCTCTTTCCGTCACAAAGCGACTCCTGGTGTTGTAAACCGCCGATATTCCACTTCGGACCATAAACCAACTCCCTCCACTTATTCGGCACATTTCACAAGCAAAGCTCCCCATTATCTTGAACGTAGGAATTTTGCATGCATCGTCTTGTAGGTACCTGCTGCAGTAAGGGTTAACAACCTGAGTTAGTGTGTGTTTGACCTCTGCGGTCACGTTTTTTAAATTAAAGAATCCGTGTTCGAAAGACAGCTCGGCCGTTTTGGGAGCCAGAGGTGCAATTAAAGCATCGCAAAAGTTGGGGGGGGAAATGGATTTAATTCTGGGTTGAGAGGGTTCCCTGTGGAGTGCGTGCATTAGAGACATTATTTAAAAGTGGATTGAGATCTGAGATGATTTTGTCGTTTGATTCGAAGTAAAGATAGCAGTTAAGGGTTGTTGTGTGTCTGTATTAATTAGCATCGTTTAAGGGGTAATTGTCAGCTATTTACTGCTGTGATGTTAAAGATATTTAAAAGAGAGAAACAATCGCGAGATCGGGTGAAGCCCTTGGTCACCCTGCGCGACTAATAGAGGGACAATGGCCCGCGCTTCATAACTGAAGAGCCCTTAAACTACTTGAAGGCGGACAGAATTCAACCCACCCGGCCCGCTGCTCGTCACCCTGCCCCGAATGGGCCAGCAGAAGGTGAAACACTCAATGCATGTCACTGGCTTGCGAGGTTCGTCGATCGAAGCCTTTGAGTCGGTTCCTGCACTCACATACATGACCACCGACGATTCTCACTGAGCCAAAGACACTCGAGGGAGGTGGCAGCGAGCGAGCCCTCGAAGGCAGG
>NC_092711.1:2762713-2770213 GCF_047496885.1 Scyliorhinus torazame | reverse complement strand
GGTTACTGAGATAGGGAGGGTTGTAGGAGCTGGAGGAGATTACAGAGATAGTATTGTAGTGGCTGGAGCAGGTGACAGGGATAGTGAGGGTTGCAGGGGCTTGAGGTAACAGGGATAGGGAGAGTTATAGCGGCTGGAGGGGGTTTCCGAGATACAGAGGATTGTAGGGGATTGGAGGAGGTTACAGAGATAGGGAGGGTTGTAGGGGCTGGAGGAGGTTACAGAGATAGGGAGGGTTGCAGGGGCTGGAGGAGGTTACAGAGATAGGGAGGGTTGTAGGGGACTGGAGGAGGTTACAGAGATAGGGAGGGTTGCAGGGGCTGGAGGAGGTTACCGAGGTAGGGAGGTTTGTAGGGGGCTGGAGGAGGTTACCGAGGTAGGGAGTGTTGTAGGGGACTGGAGGAGGTTACAGAGATAGGTAGGGGTGTAGGGGACTGGAAGAGGTTACAGAGATAGGGAGGGTTGTAGGGACAGGAGGAGGTTACAGAGATAGGGAGGGCTGTCGGGGCTGGAGGAGGTTACAGAGATAGGCAGGGTTGTAGGGGCTGGAGGGGGTTACAGAGATAGGGAGCGTTGTAGGGGCTGGAGGAGGTTACAGAGATAGGGAGGGTCGTAGGGGCTCGAGGAGGTCACAGAGATAGGGAGGGATGTAGGGGCTGTAGGAGGTTACAGAGATAGGAATGGTTGTAGGGGCTGGAGGAAGTCACAGAGATAGGGAGGGATGTAGGGGCTGTAGGAGGTTACAGAGATAGGGAGGGTTGTAGGGGGCTGGAGGAGGTTACAGAGATAGCGAGGGATGTAGGGGGCTGGAGGAGGTTACAGGGACAGGGAGGATTGTAGGGGGCTGGAGGAGGTTACAGAGAGAGGGAGAGTTGTAGGGGCTGGAGGAGGTTACAAATATAGGGAGGATTGTAGGGGCTGGAGGAGATTACAGAGATAGGGAGTGTTGTAGGGGCTGGAGCAGGTGACAGAGATAGGGAGGGTTGTAGGGGCTGGAGGAGGTGACCGAGATAGGGAGTGCTGTAGGGGCTGGAGGTTACAGAGATAGGGAGGGTTATAGCGGCTGGAGGAGGTTACAGAGATACAGAGGATTGTCGGGGATTGGAGGGTGTTACAGAGATAGCGAGGGTAGTAGGGGAAGGAGGAGGTTACAGAGACAGGGGGGGGTTGTAGGGGCTGGAGGAGGTTACCGAGGTAGGGAGGTTTGTAGGGGGCTGGAGGAGGTTACAGAGATAGCGAGGGTTGTAGGGGACAGGAGGAGGTTACAGAGATAGGAATGATTGTCGGGGCTGGAGGAGGTTTCAGAGATAGGGACGGTTGTAGGGGCTGGAGGAGGTTACAGAGATAGGGAGGGATGTAGGGGGCTGGAGGAGTTAAAGGGATAGGGAGGATTGTAGGGGGCTGGAGGAGGTTACAGTGATAGGGAGGATTGTAGGGGGCTGGAGGAGGTTAGAGAGATAGGGAGGGTTGTAGGGGCTGGAGGTGGTTACAGAGATAGGGAGGGATGTAGGGGGTTGGAGGAGCTTACAGGGATAGGGAGGGTTGTAGGGGGCTGGAGGAGGTTACAGAGATAGGGAGGATTGTAGGGGGCTGGAGGAGGTTACAGAGATAGGGAGGGTTGTAGGTGCTGGAGGAGGTTTCAGAGATAGGGAAGGTTGTAGGCGGCTGGAGGAAGTTACAGATATAGGGGGGGGAGAGTAGGGGGCTGTAGGAGGTTACGGAGATAGGGAAGGTTGTAGGATCTGGAGGAGGTTACAGACATAGGGAGGGTTGTACGAGGTTACAGAGATAGGGAGGGGTGTAGGGACTGGAGGAGGTTACAGAGAATGGGAGGATTGTAGGGGCCGGAGGAGGTGACAGAGATAGGGAGGGTGGTAGGGACTGGATGAGGTTACAGAGATAGGGGGGGGTATAGGGGCTGGAGGAGGTTACAGAGAGAGGGAGAGTTGTAGGGGCTAGAGGAGGTTACATAGATAGGGAGGGGTCTAGGGACTGGAGGAGGTTACAGAGATAGGGAGGGGTATAGGGGCTGGAGGAGGTTACAGAGAGAGGGAGGGTTGTAGGGGCTGGAGGAGGTTACATCGATAGGGAGGGGTGTAGGGGCTGGAGGAGGTTACAGAGATAGGGAGATTGTAGGGGGCTGTGGAGGTTACAGAGATAGGGAGGGTTGTAGGGGACTGGAGGAGGTTCCAGAGATAGGAATGATTGTAGGGGCTGGCGGAGGTTACAGAGATAGGGATGGTTGTAGGGACTGGAGGAGGTTACAGAGATAGGGAGGGTTGTAGTGGCTGAATGAGGTTACAGAGATAGGGAGGGTTGTAGGAGCTGGAGGAGGTTACAGAGATAGGGAGGGTTGTAGTGGCTGGAGTAGGTTACAGAGAAAGGGAGGGTTGTAGGGAGGAGGAGGTTACAGAGAGAGGGAGAGTTGTAGGGGCTGGAGGAGGTTACAAATATAGGGAGGGTTGTAGGGGCTGGAGGAGATTACAGAGATAGGGAGTGTTGTAGGGGCTGGAGCAGGTGACTGAGATAGGGAGGTTTATAGTGGCTGGAGGCGATTCCAGAGATAGGGAATATTGTAGGGTCTGGAGGAGGTGACCGAGATAGGGAGTGTTGTAGGGGCTGGAGGTTACAGAGATAGGGAGGGTTGTAGGGGCTGGAGGAGGTTACAGAGATAGGGAGGGTTGTAGGGGCTGGAGGAGGTTACAGAGATAGGGAGGGGTGTAGGGACTGGAGGATGTTACAGAGATATGGAGGGTTGTAGGGGGCTGGAGGAGGTTACAGAGATAGGGAGGGTTGTAGGGGGCTGGAGGAGGTTACAGAGATAGGGAGGGGTATAGGGGTTGGAGGAGGTTACAGAGATAGGGAGCGGTGTAGGGACTGGAGGAGGTTACAGAGATAGGGAGCGGTGTAGGGACTGGAGGAGGTTACAGAGATAGGGAGGGTTGTAGGGGCTGGAGGAGGTTACAGAGATAGAGAGGGTTGTCGGGGTTGGAGGAGGTTACAGAGATAGGGAGGGTTGTAGGGGCTGGAGGAGGTTACAGAGATAGGGAGGGTTGTAGGGGCTGGAGGAGGTTACAAAGATAGGGAGGGTTGTAGGGAACTGGAGGAGGTTACAGAGATAGGGAGGAGTGTAGGGGCTGGAGGAGGTTACAGAGATAGGGAGGGTTGTACGGACTGGAGGAGTTTACAGAGATAGGGAGGGTTGTCGGGGCTGGAGGAGGTTACAGAGATAGGGAGGGTTGTAGGGGCTGGAGGAGGTTACAGACATAGGGAGGGTTGTACGGACTGGAGGAGTTTACAGAGATAGGGAGGGTTGTCGGGGCTGGAGGAGGTTACAGAGATAGGGAGGGTTGTAGGGGCTGGAGGAGGTTACAGAGATGGGGAGGGTTGTACGGACTGGAGGAGTTTACAGAGATAGGGAGGGTTGTCGGGGCTGGAGGAGGTTACAGAGATAGGGAGGGTTGTAGGGCTGGAGGAGGTTACAGAGAGAGGGAGGGTTGTAGGGGCTGGAGGAGGTTACAGAGATGGGGAGGGTTGTACGGACTGGAGGAGGTTACAGAGATAGGGAGGGTTGTAGGGGCTGGAGGAGGTTACAGAGATAGGGAGGGTTGTAGGGGCTGGAGGAGGTTACAGAGATAGGGAGGGTTGTAGGGTCTGGAGGAGGTGACCGAGATAGGGAGTGTTGTAGGGGCTGGAGGTTACAGAGATAGGGAGGGTTGTAGGGGCTGGAGGAGGTTACAGAGATAGGAGGGTTGTAGGGGCTGGAGGAGGTTACAGAGATAGGGAGGGGTGTAGGGACTGGAGGATGTTACAGAGATATGGAGGGTTGTAGGGGGCTGGAGGAGGTTACAGAGATAGGGAGGGTTGTAGGGGGCTGGAGGAGGTTACAGAGATAGGGAGGGGTATAGGGGTTGGAGGAGGTTACAGAGATAGGGAGCGGTGTAGGGACTGGAGGAGGTTACAGAGATAGGGAGCGGTGTAGGGACTGGAGGAGGTTACAGAGATAGGGAGGGTTGTAGGGGCTGGAGGAGGTTACAGAGATAGAGAGGGTTGTCGGGGTTGGAGGAGGTTACAGAGATAGGGAGGGTTGTAGGGGCTGGAGGAGGTTACAGAGATAGGGAGGGTTGTAGGGGCTGGAGGAGGTTACAAAGATAGGGAGGGTTGTAGGGAACTGGAGGAGGTTACAGAGATAGGGAGGAGTGTAGGGGCTGGAGGAGGTTACAGAGATAGGGAGGGTTGTACGGACTGGAGGAGTTTACAGAGATAGGGAGGGTTGTCGGGGCTGGAGGAGGTTACAGAGATAGGGAGGGTTGTAGGGGCTGGAGGAGGTTACAGACATAGGGAGGGTTGTACGGACTGGAGGAGTTTACAGAGATAGGGAGGGTTGTCGGGGCTGGAGGAGGTTACAGAGATAGGGAGGGTTGTAGGGGCTGGAGGAGGTTACAGAGATGGGGAGGGTTGTACGGACTGGAGGAGTTTACAGAGATAGGGAGGGTTGTCGGGGCTGGAGGAGGTTACAGAGATAGGGAGGGTTGTAGGGGCTGGAGGAGGTTACAGAGAGAGGGAGGGTTGTAGGGGCTGGAGGAGGTTACAGAGATGGGGAGGGTTGTACGGACTGGAGGAGGTTACAGAGATAGGGAGGGTTGTAGGGGCTGGAGGAGGTTACAGAGATAGGGAGGGTTGTAGGGGCTGGAGGAGGTTACAGAGATAGGGAGGGTTGTAGGGGCTGGAGGAGGTTACAGAGATAGGGAGGGGTGTAGGGACTGGAGGAGGTTACAGAGATATGGAGGGTTGTAGGGGGCTGGAGGAGGTTACAGAGATAGGGAGGGTTGTAGGGGGCTGGAGGAGTTACAGAGATAGGGAGGGGTATAGGGGTTGGAGGAGGTTACAGAGATAGGGAGCGGTGTAGGGACTGGAGGAGGTTACAGAGATAGGAGCGGTGTAGGGACTGGAGGAGGTTACAGAGATAGGGAGGGTTGTAGGGGCTGGAGGAGGTTACAGAGATAGAGAGGGTTGTCGGGGTTGGAGGAGGTTACAGAGATAGGGAGGGTTTGTAGGGGCTGGAGGAGGTTACAGAGATAGGGAGGGTTGTAGGGGCTGGAGGAGGTTACAGAGATAGGGAGGGTTGTAGGGAACTGGAGGAGGTTACAGAGATAGGGAGGAGTGTAGGGGCTGGAGGAGGTTACAGAGATAGGGAGGGTTGTACGGACTGGAGGAGTTTACAGAGATAGGGAGGGTTGGTCGGGGCTGGAGGAGGTTACAGAGATAGGGAGGGTTGTAGGGGCTGGAGGAGGTTACAGACATAGGGAGGGTTGTACGGACTGGAGGAGTTTACAGAGATAGGGAGGGTTGTCGGGGCTGGAGGAGGTTACAGAGATAGGGAGGGTTGTAGGGGCTGGAGGAGGTTACAGAGATGGGGAGGGTTGTACGGACTGGAGGAGTTTACAGAGATAGGGAGGGTTGTCGGGGCTGGAGGAGGTTACAGAGATAGGGAGGGTTGTAGGGGCTGGAGGAGGTTACAGAGAGAGGGAGGGTTGTAGGGGCTGGAGGAGGTTACAGAGATGGGGAAGGGTTGTACGGACTGGAGGAGGTTACAGAGATAGGGAGGGTTGTAGGGGCTGGAGGAGGTTACAGAGATAGGGAGGGTTGTAGGGGCTGGAGGAGGTTACAGAGATAGGGAGGGTTGTAGGGGCTGGAGGAGGTTACAGAGATAGGGAGCCAATCACGTAGACAAGTTCTGGTCCTGCCCGATTTTGGGGGACCCCACCGTGTCGACGATCCTGCACGTGGACCTGGAGGCGGGTCCCCTGGGGGCCAAACACGCGGTGTCGCACTTGCGGGGGTTGCAGGCGGGAGCCTTCGTCTCATTAATCGCACTCAGACGGGTTCTATTGGGGTGGAGGTCAACTTCACCCCCCACCCATCCCGCCCCTCCACGTGGCGGGGCGTTCTGTATTTGGAGGTGAAATGCGTTCTGTCAGGGGGTGGAAGAGGGGTTCCATACGAGGTGTTTGTCTTGCGTTTTGGCGATCTGGTGGGGGCGGGGGGACGGGGCTGTGGTTCGGCAAGAGGGAGGGGGGGCGTTGTGTATTGTAAAGGTGTTAAAATGTTGAAAAAGTTAATTAAAATATTTTTTAAAATATTTTTTTACAACTTCATGAAGGGGAAGTCGCGCCTGATGAATTTATTAGAATTCTGTAAGGGGGTAGATAAAGGTGGACCAGTCGATGTAATATACTGGGAGTCCCAAAAAGCGTTTGAGAAGGGGCCGCACGAAAGGCTACTTAATGAGATAAGAGGCCACGGTGTTGGGGCAGTATAGTAGCATGGATAATAATAATCTTTATTGTCACAAGTAAGCTTACACTGCAATGGTTACTGCGCAAAGCCCCTGGTCGCCACACTCCGACGCCTGTTCGGGTACACAGAGGGAGAATTCAGAATGTCCAATTCACCCAACAGCACGTCTTTCGGGACTTGTGGGAGGAAACTGGAGCGCCCGGAGGAAACCCTCGCGGATACGGGGAGAACGTGCAGACTTTGCACAGACAGTGACCCAAGCCGGGAATCGAACCTGGGACCCTGGAGCTCGATCATTAAGGGGCAAAGAAAGGAACCATTTACCTGTCGACATTACGCCGGTGTTTGTGGACGCCCGTTGACGCAGTGATTGCCACCCTCAGCTATGAAGCACATTGTGAAGTCCTGAGGTCCGTTAACGGCGACCAACGCAGTTTATTGCAACGTGAGGATTGTGCCCTTCTGGGCACGAGTAAGTGTAAGTGTGTGTGTGTGTGTGAGTGAGGGTGAGTGTGTGTGATTGTGAGTGAGTGTGAGTATGTGTGAGAGTGTGTGAATGAGTGGTGGTGAGTGTGAGCGAGTGTGTGATTGTGAGTGTGAGTGAATGAGTGGTGGTGAGCGTGTGTGTGATTGTGAGTGAGTGAGTGTGAGTGTGTGTGAACAACTCCACATGTACTGATGCGCCACCGTTTCCTGGCCGCACTGCTCCCCGGGAACGGGGGTGGGGTTCATTCCGACATTCCCGGGTGTCCCGGGACATTGAGTAAATCCGAGTTGGTCTGCGAGGTTCGGGAACGGAGTGGAAGGAAGGACAAGGGAAATCAGTTCGGTGAACGAGAGTGTCTTTATTTCGAATGTTGCTGTCCCCATCTCTCTCTCTCTGTCGTCGCTCTCGTCGCTCCGCGCGCCGCGTGTACGCTCCGATCGGAGCCGTGACCCTCTGGCGCCTGCAGCTGGTGAACCGGGTCGGAATCTGTCGCCATCTCGGCTGAAGGCTGAAGGCATCTTCGGCTAACCCCAGCCCCACCCTCGCCCCGGACCGTCGCCCCAGGGAGCAGGCGCGCCGGCGATTGGGAGATTGCCCGCCAAGGGGCTTGGCTACATTGGATTTAGGATGAGGGGTTCGGAATGAGGGATCGGGATTCAACGGATGGGGGGGGGGGGGAGGCTGGTTCGACTCACCAGGCGCATCTGATCCTG
>NC_092711.1:2752713-2755213 GCF_047496885.1 Scyliorhinus torazame | reverse complement strand
GAGAGAGGGAGTGGGGACAGGGAGAGAGCGGGACAGAGAGAGAGAGAGAGTGGGACAGGGAGAGAGAGAGAGGGGGGCAGGGAAAGGGGGACTGGAGGAGAGGGCGAGGGGGACAGGGAGAGAGAGAGGGACAGGGAGAGAGGGACAGGGAGAGAGGGAGAGGGGGACAGGGAGAGAGAGCGGGACAGAGATAGAGGGGGGCAGGGAGAGAGAGAGATGTGGGCAGGGAAAGGGGGACTGGAAGAGAGGGCAAGGGGGACAGGGAGAGAGAGAGAGAGGGACAGGGCAGAGAGGGAGAGGGAGAGGGGGACAGGGAGAGAGGGAGAGAGAGAGGGAGAGAGGGAGAGGGGGACAGGGTGAGAGAGAGAGGGAAAGAGAGAGGAGAGAGAGGGGGGGGGACAGGGAAAGGGGGACACGAAGAGAGGGCGAGGGGGGACAGGGAGAGGGGCTGGTTGAGAGACGGAGAGAGGGGTAGAGATGGAGGTAGCGAGCGGTCAGGGCGAGAGAGAGAGAGAGAGCGAGGGGACTCATAGGGAAAGGAAATTAAGATTGAGAAACGGTCAAATGAATTCTACGCAGGAAGAGAATGAGGCTCGAATGCCCTGTCAATCCTCACCGGCTGTCCGAGTGAGCGATTCACCCCCCCTCCCCCTCCCCCTCACACCCTCCCTCCGAGGACCATCCAACCCCTCAATCCCACCTCCCTCACCGTAACCCCCCTCCCCCTCACACCCTCCCTCCGAGGACCATCCAGCCCCCTCTCCAACCCCCCTCTCCAACCCCCCTCACCGTAACCCCCCCTCCCCCTCACACCCTCCCTCCGAGGACCATCCAGCCCCCTCTCCAACCTCTCAATCCCACCTCCTCACCGTAACCCTCCCTCACCGTAACCCCCCCTCCCCCTCACACCCTCCCTCCGAGGACCATCCAGCCCCCTCTCCAACCTCTCAATCCCACCTCCCTCACCGTAACCCCCCCTCCCCCTCATACCCTCCCTCCGAGGACCATCCAGCCCCCTCTCCAACCCCCTCTCCAACCCCCCACCGTAACCCCCCCTCCCCCTCACACACACACCCCCTCCCTCCGAGGACCAGCTAATCCCCTCTCCAATGCCTCGATTTAACCCGCCTCCCCCTCCCCACCTCCTTCCCCCGCCTTGTAATTTTGAAAACCTCGATCAAATCTCCTCTCGATCTTCTATTCGCCACGGAGAACATCCCAACTTTTCCCATCTCTCCTCGTCGGTGAGGTCATTCATCCCCGCAATCATTCTCCTCAATCCTTCCAGCTCTCTCTCCTCGCTCTGTCTCTCTCTTTCTCTGTCTGTCTCTCTCTGTCTCTGTCTCTGTGACTCTGTCGGTCTGTCTCTCTCTTTCTCCCTGTCTGTCTCTCTCTTATTCTCTCTCTGTCTCTCTCTCTCTCTCTCTATCACTCTCTCTCTAACTCTATCTCTCTCTGTCAGTCTCTCTGTCTCTCTCTCTGTCTGTCTCTCTCTCTGTCTCTCTGTGTCGGTCTATCTCTCTCTCTCTCTCTCCCTGTCTCTCTCTCTCTGTCTCGCTCTCTGTCTCTCTCTCTGTCAGTCTCTCTCTCTCTGTCTCTCCTCTGTCTCTCTCTCGGTCTCTCTCTCTGTCTGTCTCTCTCTCTGTCTCTCTCTCTGTCTCTCTCTCTGTCTCGCTCTCTGTCTCTCTCTCTGTCAGTCTCTCTCTCTCTGTCTCTCCTCTGTCTCTCTCTCGGTCTCTCTCTCTGTCAGTCTCTCTCTCTCTGTCTCTCCCTCTGTCTCTCTCTCGGTCTCTCTCTCTGTCTCTCTCTCTCTCTCTGTCTCTCTCTCTCTCTCTGTCAGTCTCTCTGTCAGTCTCTCTCTCTCTCTCTCTATTAGGGGCTGTTTAGCACAGGGCTAAATCGCTGGCTTTGAAAGCAGACCAAGGCAGGCCAGCAGCACGGTTCAATTCCCGTAACAGCCTCCCTGAACAGGCGCCGGAATGTGGCGACTAGGGGCTTTTCACAGTAACTTCATTGAAGCCTACTTGTGACAATAAGTGATTTTCTTTTCATTTCATTTCTCTCTGTGTCTCTTTCTCTGTGTGTCTCTCTCTCGCACTGTCTATCTCTCTCTCTCTCTGTTTCACTCCGTCACTCTCTCTGTCAGTCTCTGTGTGTCTCTCTCTCTGTCTCTCTCACTCCCCCTATCTTAACGAGCTGTGCCCATGTCTATAGTTGAGGCTGAACTGGAGTTTTATTGACCTTTGATCAATATTCTCTTTGTAATTTTACATTTCCACCGCCCCGTGACATTCGATGGTGTTGCCGTCGCTCATTCCCCCAATCCCCCCCAATCCCCCACATTGATCAGAAACTGGACTGGACCCAGCCATATAAACACAGCGGCTCCCAGAGCAGGTCAGAGGCCGGGAATCCTGCGGAGAGCAACTCCCCTCCTGTCCCCCCCCTCCCAAAGCCTGTCCACCATCTACAAGGACACAAGTCAGGAGCGCGATGGGAG
>NC_092711.1:2671520-2752613 GCF_047496885.1 Scyliorhinus torazame | reverse complement strand
ATAGAGAGAGAGAGACAGAGAAAGAGGGAGTCAGAGAGGGAGAGAGAGAGTGGGAGAAAGTGAGGTGGAGATAGAGAGGGAGAAAAAGAGAGGGAGAAAGAGATAGGGGGAGGTAGAGAGAAGGAGAAAGGGAGACGGAGAAAGAGGGAGACAGCGAGGAGAGATAGAGAGGGAGAAAGAGAGAGAGAGGGGCAGCAGACAGAGAGGGCGAGAAAGATGAGGGGAGAAAGAGATAAGGGAGAGTGAGAGAGAGGGAGTGGAGAAAGAGAGGGGACAGAGGGCGAGAAAGGGGGAAACAGGGAGAAAGAGAGGGGGAGAGAGAGAGAGGGAGAAAGAGAGAGTGGAGAAAGTGAGCGGGGCGAGAGAGAGATGGGGGAAGGAGAGAGAGGGGAGAGAGATGGGGAGAAAGAGAAAGAGAGAGGGGGAGAGAAAGGAGAATGGAGAGAAAGAGAGTGGAGGAGAGAGAGGGGAAAGGGGGGAGAGAGATGGAGAAAGAGAGAGAGAGAAGAAAGAGAGCGGGAGAGAGAGATGGGGGAAGGTGAGAGGGAGTGGGAGGAGATAGGGGGGACAGGGAGAGGGGGAGCTTGAGAGAGACAGAGAAGGGGGTAGAGATGGAGGGAGCAGGGGACAGAGAGAGAGAGAGCGAGGGAAATCAGAGGAAAAGGAATACTAGGATTGAGAAACGGACAGGTGAATTCTACACAGGAAGAGAATGAGGGCGTTCAGCCCCGACACCACACGGGGTCTGCAGCGGGTTCAAGATGGCGGCTCGCCCACCACCTTCTCAGGAGGGCAATTAGGGAGCCTGTGCAGCAGGCCGAGACCCGGTCCTCGGAGTGCGGCCTACCCTGCCAGGCCCTGGGCCTCCTCCCTGACAGGAGGGGGTGGGTTTTTCCACACGACGGTTAAGACAGGAGGGATTATTTTTGTTCCCTTAGAGTCTCCGGAACGAAGAGATTTCTCTTCGCTGGGTCAAAATGGCCAACACCCTACCCATGAACTCTGTAGGCCTTTGGCCTTCTCGATCGTTTGCTTCAGCTGTGATCCTTCCTTTCACGGGTACACCGTTTAATTCCCCCCCCCCCCGCAAGAGTTTTTGTTGCCCAACTCTACCCCAGGACGACTCGCCCTTCGCTCTGCCCTTTGGCCTCATCGTCCGCTCTCCCTCGCCCCTTGACCTCTCCTCTTCCCCGCCCCCGCCCCATTTTGACCTCCCCGTGACCCGCTCACCTGCAGCCTGACGTAGTCCTGCTCATCGTCGATGGGCCCGACCCCCTCGTACACGTTAGCATCTTCGGCAGGCTTCTCCTCCGGGGCGTAGGCCGGGGTGGGTGGGAGGGGTCTGGTCTGGATCCCGGCCTTGCCGGTGGGCTCGGGCAGGGGAGGCAGCGGCCGGCGGGAGGTGGACAGGCCCTCCCCTGAGGTGGGCAGGTGGCACTGGGCCTTGGCGGAGGGAGGGAGAGGCAGGAGGAGGCACGCCGAGGCCTCCAGGTGGGCCCCGAACGCTCGCCGACGGCGGCGAACTGGCTGAGGTCCTGGAGCCCCGAGATGCCCCGGGGGCTCCCTCCCTCCTCGGGCCCTCGCTCCCAGGCCTCGACCCTGTGGCCCAGCTCGCCCAGCAGGCCCCGGGCCTCGTCCAGGGCCTGGAGGTGGGGGCCGAGGGCGGGATTCTGGGGATCGTAGGCCGGCAGGCGGCCGTGAACCCGATCAGGGAGAGGCCCAGGGCGCCGGCGGCCGTGGGAACACCGCTGCTCCCCGCCTCGGAGATCTGGCGGCCGCCCAGGCCCCGGCCCACTGCCTCCATCAGCTGGGAAAGGCCTGACAACACCGAGCGGCGCTGGCTAGCCAGACTGTCCAACACTGTCTGCGTCACAACCATCCCCACAGACTCCGTGGGGGTATCGTACACCCCCGCTGTCAACGCTTCCTCACGGTTCTCCTCAGGAGACACGCTCCGCCTCAACCCCAATGGAACATCGTACGTCTCAACAGGTCTGGAGGCCTTCTTGATAAATGGGCGCGGGATGCTGTAAATCTGGGCAGGGAACAGAGTTAGATACAGATTAGTGCTCCCTCTACACTGTCCCCATCAAACACTCACAGGACAGGGACAGCACGGGGTTAGATACAGAGTAAAGCTCCCTACACTGTCCCCATCAAACACTCCCAGGACAGGTACAGCACGGGGTTAGATACAGAGTAAAGCTGCCTCTACACTGTCCCCATCAAACACTCCCAGGACAGGTACAGCACGGGGTTAGATACAGAGTAAAGCTCCCTCTACACTGTCCCCATCAAACACTCACAGGACAGGTACAGCACGGGGTTAGATACAGAGTAAAGCTCCCTCTACACTGTCCCCATCAAACACTCCCAGGACAGGTACAGCACAGGGTTAGATACAGAGTAAAGCTGCCTCTACACTGTCCCCATCAAACACTCCCAGGACAGGTACAGCACGGGGTTAGATACAGAGTAAAGCTCCCTCTACACTGTCCCATCAAACACTCCCAGGACAGGTACAGCACGGGGTTAGATACAGAGTAAAGCTCCCTCTACACTGTCCCCATCAAACACTCCCAGGACAGGTACAGCACAGGGTTAGATACAGAGTAAAGCTCCCTCTGCACTGTCCCCATCAAACACTCCCAGGACAGGTACAGCACAGGGTTAGATACAGAGTAAAGTTCCCTCTACACTGTCCCCATCAAACACTCCCAGGACAGGTACAGCACAGGGTTAGATACAGAGTAAAGCTCCCTCTACACTGTCCCCATCAAACACTCCCAGGACAGGTACAGCACGGGGTTAGAAACAGAGTAAAGTTCCATCCACACTGTCCCCATCAAACACTCCAGGACAGGTACAGCACGGGGTTAGATACAGAGTAAAGCTCCCTCTACACTGTCCCCATCAAACACTCCCAGGACAGGTACAGCACGGGTTAGGATACAGAGTAAAGCTCCCTCTACACTGTCCCCATCAAACACTCCCAGGACAGGTACAGCACAGGGTTAGATACAGAGTAAAGCTCCCTCTACACTGTCCCCATCAAACACTCCCAGGACAGGTACAGCACGGGTTAGAAACAGAGTAAAGTTCATCCACACTGTCCCCATCAAACACTCCCAGGACAGGTACAGCACGGGGTTAGATACAGAGTAAAGCTCCCTCTACACTGTCCCCATCAAACACTCCCAGGACAGGTACAGCACAGGGTTAGATACAGAGTAAAGATCCCTCTACACTGTCCCCATCAAACACTCCCAGGACAGGTACAGCACGGGGTTAGAAACAGAGTTAAGTTCCATCCACACTGTCCCCATCAAACAATCCCAGGACAGGTACAGAACGGGGTTAGATACAGAGCAAAGCTCCCTCTACACTGTCCTGATCAAACACTCCCAGGACAGATACAGCATGGGGTTAGATACAGAGAAAAGCTCACTCTGCACTTTCCCCATCAAACACTCCCAGGACATGTACAGCACGGGGTTAGATACAGAGTAAAGCTCCCTCTACAAAGTCCCCATCAAATACTCCCAGGACAGGTACAGCACAGGGTTAGATACAGAGTAAAGCTCCCTCTACACTGTCCCCATCAAACACACCCAGGACAGGTACAGCACAGGATTAGATACAGAGTAAAGCTCCTTCTACACTGTCCCCATCAAACACTCCCAGGAAAGGTACAGCACTGCACTGTCGGAGGGTCAGTCATGAGGGAGTGCTGCACTGTCAGAGGGTCAGTACTGAGGGAGTGCTGCACTGTCAGAGGGTCAGTGCTGAGGGAGTGCCACACTGTCAGAGGGTCAGTGCTGAGGGAGCGCTGCACTGTCAGAGGGTAAGTACTGAGGGAGTGCCGCACTGTCGGAGGGTCAGTACTGAGGGACCGCCGCACTGTCAGAGGGTCAGTACTGAGGGAGTGCCGCACTGTCAGAGGGTCAGTACTGAGGGAGCGCTGCACTGTCAGAGGGTCAGTACTAAGGGAGTACCGCACTGTCAGAGGGTCAGTACTGAGTGAGTGCCGCACTGTCAGAGGGTCAGTACTGAGGGAGCGCCGAACTGTCAGAGGGTCAGTACTGAGGGAGCGCCGCACTGTCAGAGGGTCAGTACTGAGGGAGTGCCGCACTATCAGAGGGTCAGTACTGAGGGAGTGCTGCACTGTCGGAGGGTCAGTACTGAGGGAGTACTGCACTGTCAGAGCGTCAGTACTGAGGGAGTGCTGCACTGTCAGAGGGTCAGTACTGAGGGAGTGCTGCGCTGTCAGAGCGTCAGTACTGGGGGAGTGCCGCACTGTCAGAGGGTCAGTACTGAGGGAGCGCCGCACTGTCAGAGGGTCAGTACTGAGGGAGTGCTGCACTGTCAGAGGGTCAGTACTGAGGGAGTGCTGCACTGTCAGAGAGTCAGTACTGAGGGAGTGCTGCACTGTCAGAGGGTCAGTACTGAGGGAGTGCTGCACTGTCAGAGCGTCAGTACTGGGGGAGTGCCGCACTGTCAGAGGGTCAGTACTGAGGGAGCGCCGCACTGTCAGAGGGTCAGTACTGAGGGAGTGCCGCACTGTCAGAGGGTCAGTACTGAGGGAGTGCCGCACTGTCAGAGGGTCAGTACTGAGGGAGTGCCGCACTGTCAGAGAGTCAGTACTGAGGGACTGCCGCACTGTCAGAGAGTCAGTACTGAGGGAGTGCTGCACTGTCAGAGGGTCAGTACTGAGGGAGTGCCGCACTGTCAGAGGGTCAGTACTGAGGGAGTGCCGCACTGTCAGACAGTCAGTACTGAGGGACTGCCGCACTGTCAGAGAGTCAGTACTGAGGGAGTGCCGCACTGTCAGACGGTCAGTACTGAGGGAGTGGCGCACTGTCAGAGGGTCAGTACTGAGGGAGTGCCGCACTGTCAGAGGGTCAGTACTGAGGGAGTGCCGCACTGTCAGAGGGTCAGTACTGAGGGAGTGCTGCACTGTCGGAGGGTCAGTACTGAGGGAGTGCCGCACTGTCAGAGGGTCAGTACTGAGGGAGTGCCGCACTGTCAGAGGGTCAGTACTGAGAGAGTGCCGCACTGTCAGAGGTTCAGTACTGAGTGAGTGCCGCACTGTCAGAGTGTCAGTACTGAGGGAGTGCCGCACTGTCAGAGGGTCAGTACTGAGGGAGTGCCGCACTGTCACAGGGTCAGTACTGTGGGAGTGACGCACTGTCAGAGGGTCAGTACTGAGGGAGTGCCGCACTGTCAGAGGGTCAGTATTGAGGGAGTGCCGCACTGTGGGAGAGGTTGGGGTGGGAGGGTGGAGGGGGAAGGGGGCAGCTGTTGATCTGTGCTGTTGTCTCGTTTTCATTTTTGGGAGCTTGCTGTGCACCCAATGTCTGCTGTTTTTCTGTCTCTGACCTCTTGCTCGCCCCTGGGTTTGACGTCGCCCAGGCGATGGGAGAGAGGTGGGATGTCCGTGAGGGGAGGGCGCTCTGGGCTCCAGCCCACGAGCGACGGCCTATCGTACACCTGGGGGTGGGGGAGAGAGAGAATTAAGAAATGAGGATGGTTTGTCGATGTCCATTCCTGATAGGCCCCATGTAGGCGGAGTTCGGGCGCGACACAGCCCTGCGATTTTCTGCATCGAAACCCCCCCATTTCTCTGTCACCTCCTCCAGCCCCTACACCCCTCCCTATCTCTGTAACCTCCTCCAGCCCCTACAACCCTCCCTATCTCTGTAACATCCTCCAGCCCCTACAACCCTCCCTATCTCTGCAACCTCCTCCAGTCCCTACAACCCTCCATATCTCTGTAACCTCCTCCAGCCCCTACAACCCTCCCTATCTCTGTAACCTCCTCCAGCCCCTACAACCCTCCCTATCTCTGTAACCTCCTCCAGCCCCGACAACCCTCCCTATCTCTGTAACATCCTCCAGCCCCTACAACCCTCCCTATCTCTGCAACCTCCTCCAGTCCCTACAACCCTCCCTATCTCTGTAACCTCCTCCAGCCCCTACAACCCTCCCTATCTCTGCAACCTCCTCCAGTCCCTACAACCCTCCCTATCTCTGTAACCTCGTCCAGCCCCGACAACCCTCCCTATCTCTGTAACCTCCTCCAGTCCCTACAACCCTCCCTATCTCTGCAACCTCCTCCAGTCCCTACAACCCTCCCTATCTCTGTAACCTCCTCCAGCCCCTACAACCCTCCCTATCTCTGTAACCTCCTCCAGCCCCCTACAACCCTCCCTATCTCTGTAACCTCCTCCACACCCTACAACCCTCCCTATCTCTGTGACCTCCTCCAGCATCCCACAACCCTCCCTATCTCTATAACCTTCTCCAGACCTGAGAACACTCCCTATCTCTGTTACCTCCTCCAGCCCCCTACAACCCTCCCTATCTCTGTAACCTCCTCCAGCCCCCTACACCCCTCCCTATCTCTGTAACCTCCTCCAGCCCCTACACCCCTCCCTATCTCTGTAACCTCCTCCAGCCCCTACACCCCTCCTATTCTCTGTAACCTCCTCCTCCCTACAACCCTCCCTATCTCTGTAACCTCCTCCAGCCCCTACAAGCCTCCCTATCTCTGTAACCTCCATCCACTACCCCCCTCCCTATCTCTCTAACCTCCTCCAGCCCCTACATCACTCCCTATCACTGTAACCTCCTCCAATCCCTACAACCTTCCCTATCTCTGTAACCCCCTACAGCCCCTACACCCCTCCCTATCTCTGTAATACAAAGAACAAAGAACAAAGAAATGTACAGCACAGGAACAGGCCCTTCGGCCCTCCAAGCCCGTGCCGACCATACTGCCCGACTAAACTACAATCTTCTACACTTCCTGGGTCCGTATCCTTCTATTCCCATCCTATTCATATATTTGTCAAGATGCCCCTTAAATGTCCCTATCGTCCCTGCCTCCACTACCTCCTCCGGTAGTGAGTTCCAGGCACCCACTACCCTCTGCGTAAAAAACTTGCCTCGTACATCTACTCTAAACTTTGCCCCTCTCACCTTAAACCTATGCCCCCTAGTAATTGACCCCTCTACCCTGGGGAAAAGCCTCTGACTATCCACTCTGTCTATGCCCCTCATAATTTTGTATACCTCTATCAGGTCGCCCCTCAACCTCCTTCGTTCCAGTGAGAACAAACCGAGTTTATTCAATCGCTCCTCATAGCTTATGCCCTCCATACCAGGCAACATTCTGGTAAATCTTTTCTGCACCCTCTCTAAAGCCTCCACATCCTTCTGGTAGTGTGGCGACCAGAATTGAACACTATACTCCAAGTGTGGCCTAACTAAGGTTCTATACAGCTGCAACATGACTTGCCAATTCTTATACTCAATGCCCCGGCCAATGAAGGCAAGCATGCCGTATGCCTTCTTGACTACCTTCTCCACCTGTGTAGCCCCTTTCAGTGATCTGTGGACCTGTACTCCTAGATCTCTTTGACTTTCAATACTCTTGAGGGTTCTACCATTCACTGTATATTCCCTACCTGCATTAGCCCTTCCAAAATGCATTACCTCACATTTGTCCAGGTTAAACTCCATCTGCCATCTCTCCGCCCAAGTCTCCAGACAATCTAAATCCTGCTGTATCCTCAGACAGTCCTCATCGCTATCCGCAATTCCACCAACCTTTGTGTCGTCTGCAAACTTACTAATCAGACCAGTTACATTTTCCTCCAAATCATTTATATATACTACAAAGAGCAAAGGTCCCAGCACTGATCCCTGTGGAACACCACTGGTCACAGCCCTCCAATTAGAAAAGCATCCCTCCATTGCTACCCTCTGCCTTCTATGGCCTAGCCAGTTCTGTATCCACCTTGCCAGTTCACCCCTGATCCCGTGTGACTTCACCTTTTGTACTAGTCTACCATGAGGGACCTTGTCAAAGGCCTTACTGAAGTCCATATAGACAACATCTACTGCCCTACCTGCATCAATCATCTTAGTGACCTCCTCGAAAAACTCTATCAAGTTAGTGAGACACGACCTCCCCTTCACAAAACCGTGCTGCCTCTCACTAATACGTCCATTTGCTTCCAAATGGGAGTAGATCCTGTCTCGAAGAATTCTCTCCAGTAATTTCCCTACCACTGAAGTAAGGCTCACCGGCCTGTAGTTCCCGGGATTATCCCTGCCACCCTTCTTAAACAGAGGAACAACATTGGCTATTCTCCAGTCCTCCGGGACATCCCCTGAAGACAGCGAGGATCCAAAGATTTCTGTCAAGGCCTCAGCAATTTCTTCTCCAGCCTCCTTCAGTATTCTGGGGTAGATCCCATCCGGCCCTGGGGACTTATCTACCTTAATATTTTTTAAGACACCCAACACCTCGTCTTTTTGGATCACAATGTGACCCAGGCTATCTACACCCCCTTCTCCAGACTCAACATCTACCAATTCCTTCTCTTTGGTGAATACTGATGCAAAGTATTCATTTAGTACCTCGCCCATTTCCTCTGGCTCCACACATAGATTCCCTTGCCTATCCTTCAGTGGGCCAACCCTTTCCCTGGCTACCCTCTTGCTTTTTATGTAAGTGTAAAAAGCCTTGGGATTTTCCTTAACCCTATTTGCCAATGACTTTTCATGACCCCTTCTAGCCCTCCTGACTCCCTGCTTAAGTTCCTTCCTACTTTCCTTATATGCCACACAGGCTTCGTCTGTTCCCAGCCTTTTAGCCCTGACAAATGCCTCCTTTTTCTTTTTGACGAGGCCTACAATATCATTCGTCATCCAAGGTTCCCGAAAATTGCCGTATTTATCTTTCTTCCTCACAGGAACATGCCTGTCCTGTATTCTTATCAACTGACACTTGAAAGCCTCCCACATGTCAGATGTTGATTTGCCCTCAAACATCCGCCCCCAATCTATGTTCTTCAGTTCCCGCCTAATATTGTTATAATTAGCCTTCCCCCAATTTAGCACATTCATCCTCGGACCACTCTTATCCTTGTCCACCAGTACTTTAAAACTTACTGAATTGTGGTCACTGTTACCGAAATGCTCCCCTACTGAAACATCTACCACCTGGCCGGGCTCATTCCCCAATACCAGGTCCAGTACCGCCTCTTCCCTAGTTGGACTGTTTACATATCTCCTCCTCCCTACAACCCTTCCTCTCTCTGTAACCTCCTCCAGCCCACTACAACCCTCCCTTTCTCTGTAACCTCCTCCAGCCTCCTACAACCCTATCTATCTCTGTAACCTCCATCCCCTACCCCCCTCCCTATCTCTCTAACCTCCTCCAGCCCCTACAACACTCCCTATCTCTGTAACCTCCTCCAGCCCGCTACAACCCTCCCTATCTCTGTAACCTCCTCCAGCCCCTACACCCCTCCCTATCTCTGTAACCTCCTCCTCCCTACAACCCTTCCTCTCTCTGTAACCTCCTCCAGCCCCCTACAACCCTCCCTTTCTCTGTAACCTCCCCCAGCTCTACAATCTCCCTATCTCTGTAAACTTCCTCCAGCTCCCTACACCCCTCCCTATCTCTGTAACCTCCTCCAGCCCCTCCAGCCCACCCAATCTCTGTAACCTCCCCCAGCCCCTACAACCCTCCCTATCTCTGTAACGTCCTCCAGCCCCCTACAACACTCCCTATCTCTGTAACCTCCTCCAGTCCCTACAACTTTCCCTATCTCTGTTACCTCCTCCAGCCCCCTACAACCCTCCCGATCTCTGTAATTTCCTCCAGGCCCTACACCCCTCCCTATCTCTGTAACCTCCTCCTCCCTACAACCCTCCCTATCTCTGTAACCTTCTCCAGCCCGCACAACCCTCCCTATCTCTGTAACCTCCTCCAGCCCCTACTCCCGTCCCTATCTCTGTAACCTCCTCCAGCACCTACAACACTCCCTATCTCTGTAACCTCCTCCAGTCCCTACTCCCCTCCCTATCGCAGTAACCTCCTCCAGCCCCTACAAACCTCCCTATCTCTGTAACCTTCATCCCCAACCCCCCTCCCTATCTCTGTAACCTTCTCCAGCCCGCACAACCCTCCCTATCTCTGTAACCTCCTCCAGCCCCTACTCCCCTCCCTATCTCTAGAACCTCCTCCAGCCCCTACAACACTCCCTATCTCTGTAACCTCCTCCAGCCCCTACTCCCCTCCCTATCTCTGTAACCTCCTCCAGCCCCTACAACACTCCCTATCTCTGTAACCTCCTCCAGTCCCTACTCCCCTCCCTATCACAGTAACCTCCTCCAGCCCCTACAAACCTCCCTATCTCTGTAACCTTCATCCCCAACCCCCCTCCCTATCTCTGTAACCTCCCCCAGCCCTACAACCTCCCTCTCTCTGTAACCTCCTCCAGCCCCCTACACCCCTCCCTATCTCTGTAACCTCCCCCAGCTCTACAATCTCCCTATATCTGTGACCTCCTGCAGCCCCCAACACCCCTCCCTATCTCTGTAACCTCCTCTTCGCTACAACCCTCCCTATCTCTGTAACCTCCTCCAGCCCGTACAATCATCCCTATCTCTGTAACCTCCTCCAGCCCCTACAACCCTCCCTATCTCTGTAACCTCCTCCAGCCCCTATACCCCTCCATATCTCTGTAACCTCCTCCAGCCCCCTACACCCCCCTATCTCTGTAACATCCTCCAGCACCTACAACCCTCCCTATCTCTGTAACCTCCTCCAGCCCCCTACACCCCTCCCTATCTCTGTAACCTCCTCCAGTCCCTACAACCCTCCCTATCTCTGTAATTTATTCCAGCACCTACAACCCTCCCTATCTCTGTAACCTCCTCCAGCCCCTACAACCCTCCCTATCTCTGTAACCTCCTCCAGCCCCTATACTCCTCCATATCTCTTTAACCTCCTCCAGCCCCCTACACCCCCCTATCTCTGTAACATCCTCCAACACCTACAACCCTCCCTATCTCTGTAACCTCCTCCAGCCCCTACAACCCTCCCTATCTCTGTAACCTCCCCCAGCCCCTACAACCCTCCCTATCTCTGTAACCTCCTCCAGCACCTACAACTCTCCCTATCTCTGTAACCTCCTCCAGCCCCCTACACCCCTCCCTATCTCTGTAACCTCCTCCAGCCCCTACAACCCTCCCTATCTCTGTAATTTACTCCAGCACCTACAACCCTCCCTATCTCTGTAACCTCCTCCAGCCCCTACAACCCTCCCTATCTCTGTAACCTCCTCCAGCCCCTACAAACCTCCCTATCTCTGTAACCTCCACCAGCCCCTACAACCCTCCCTATCTCGGTAACCTCCACCAGCCCCTACAACCCTCCCTATCTCTGTAACCTCCTCCAGCCCCTACAACCCTCCCTATCTCTGTAGCATCCTCCAGCCCGCTACAACACTCCCTATCTCTGTAACCTCCTCCAGCCCCAACAACCGTCCCTATCTCTGTGACCTCCTCCAGCATCCCACAACCCTCCCTATCTCTGTAACGGCCTCCAGCCCCCTACAACTTTCCCTATCTCTGTGACCTCCTCCAGCCACCTACAACCCTCCCTATCTCTGTAATCTCCTCCAGGCCCTACACCCCTCCCTATCTCTGTAACCTCCTCCTCCCTACAACCCTCCCTATCTCTGTAACCTTCTCCAGCCCGCACAACCCCCCCTATCTCTGTAACCTCCTCTTCGCTACAACCCTCCCTATCTCTGTAACCTCCTCCAGCCCGTACAATCATCCCTATCTCTGTAACCTCCTCCAGCCCCTACAACCCTCCCTATCTCTGTAACCTCCTCCAGCCCCTATACCCCTCCATATCTCTGTAACCTCCTCCAGCCCCTACAACACTCCCTATCTCTGTAACCTCCTCCAGTCCCTACTCCCCTCCCTATCACAGTAACCTCCTCCAGCCCCTACAAACCTCCCTATCTCTTTAACCTTCTTCCCCAACCCCCCTCCCTATCTCTGTAACCTTCTCCAGCCCGCACAACCCTCCCTATCTCTGTAACCTCCTCCAGCCCCTACTCCCCTCCCTATCTCTGTAACCTCCTCCAGCCCCTACAACACTCCCTATCTCTGTAACCTCCTCCAGCCCCTACTCCCCTCCCTATCTCTGTAACCTCCTCCAGCCCCTACAACACTCCCTATCTCTGTAACCTCCTCCAGTCCCTACTCCCCTCCCTATCACAGTAACCTCCTCCAGCCCCTACAAACCTCCCTATCTCTGTAACCTTCATCCCCAACCCCCCTCCCTATCTCTGTAACCTCCCCCAGCCCTACAACCTCCCTCTCTCTGTAACCTCCTCCAGCCCCCTACAACCCTCCCTATCTCTGTAACCTCCCCCAGCTCTACAATCTCCCTATATCTGTGACCTCCTGCAGCCCCCAACACCCCTCCCTATCTCTGTAACCTCCTCTTCGCTACAACCCTCCCTATCTCTGTAACCTCCTCCAGCCCGTACAATCATCCCTATCTCTGTAACCTCCTCCAGCCCCTACAACCCTCCCTATCTCTGTAACCTCCTCCAGCCCCTATACCCCTCCATATCTCATGTAACCTCCTCCAGCCCCCTACACCCCCCTATCTCTGTAACATCCTCCAGCACCTACAACCCTCCCTATCTCTGTAACCTCCTCCAGCCCCCTACACCCCTCCCTATCTCTGTAACCTCCTCCAGTCCCTACAACCCTCCCTATCTCTGTAATTTATTCCAGCACCTACAACCCTCCCTATCTCTGTAACCTCCTCCAGCCCCTACAACCCTCCCTATCTCTGTAACCTCCTCCAGCCCCTATACTCCTCCATATCTCTTTAACCTCCTCCAGCCCCCTACACCCCCCTATCTCTGTAACATCCTCCAACACCTACAACCCTCCCTATCTCTGTAACCTCCTCCAGCCCCTACAACCCTCCCTATCTCTGTAACCTCCCCCAGCCCCTACAACCCTCCCTATCTCTGTAACCTCCTCCAGCACCTACAACTCTCCCTATCTCTGTAACCTCCTCCAGCCCCCTACACCCCTCCCTATCTCTGTAACCTCCTCCAGCCCCTACAACCCTCCCTATCTCTGTAATTTACTCCAGCACCTACAACCCTCCCTATCTCTGTAACCTCCTCCAGCCCCTACAACCCTCCCTATCTCTGTAACCTCCTCCAGCCCCTACAAACCTCCCTATCTCTGTAACCTCCACCAGCCCCTACAACCCTCCCTATCTCGGTAACCTCCACCAGCCCCTACAACCCTCCCTATCTCTGTAACCTCCTCCAGCCCCTACAACCCTCCCTATCTCTGTAGCATCCTCCAGCCCGCTACAACACTCCCTATCTCTGTAACCTCCTCCAGCCCCAACAACCGTCCCTATCTCTGTGACCTCCTCCAGCATCCCACAACCCTCCCTATCTCTGTAACGGCCTCCAGCCCCCTACAACTTTCCCTATCTCTGTGACCTCCTCCAGCCACCTACAACCCTCCCTATCTCTGTAATCTCCTCCAGGCCCTACACCCCTCCCTATCTCTGTAACCTCCTCCTCCCTACAACCCTCCCTATCTCTGTAACCTTCTCCAGCCCGCACAACCCCCCCTATCTCTGTAACCTCCTCTTCGCTACAACCCTCCCTATCTCTGTAACCTCCTCCAGCCCGTACAATCATCCCTATCTCTGTAACCTCCTCCAGCCCCTACAACCCTCCCTATCTCTGTAACCTCCTCCAGCCCCTATACCCCTCCATATCTCTGTAACCTCCTCCAGCCCCTACAACACTCCCTATCTCTGTAACCTCCTCCAGTCCCTACTCCCCTCCCTATCACAGTAACCTCCTCCAGCCCCTACAAACCTCCCTATCTCTTTAACCTTCTTCCCCAACCCCCCTCCCTATCTCTGTAACCTTCTCCAGCCCGCACAACCCTCCCTATCTCTGTAACCTCCTCCAGCCCCTACTCCCCTCCCTATCTCTGTAACCTCCTCCAGCCCCTACAACACTCCCTATCTCTGTAACCTCCTCCAGCCCCTACTCCCCTCCCTATCTCTGTAACCTCCTCCAGCCCCTACAACACTCCCTATCTCTGTAACCTCCTCCAGTCCCTACTCCCCTCCCTATCACAGTAACCTCCTCCAGCCCCGACAAACCTCCCGATCTCTGTAACCTTCATCCCCAACCCCCCTCCCTATCTCTGTAACCTCCCCCAGCCCTACAACCTCCCTCTCTCTGTAACCTCCTCCAGCCCCCTACAACCCTCCCTATCTCTGTAACCTCCCCCAGCTCTACAATCTCCCTATATCTGTGACCTCCTGCAGCCCCCAACAACCCTCCCTATCTCTGTAACCTCCTCTTCGCTACAACCCTCCCTATCTCTGTAACCTCCTCCAGCCCGTACAATCATCCCTATCTCTGTAACCTCCTCCAGCCCCTACAACCCTCCCTATCTCTGTAAACTCCTCCAGCCCCTATACCCCTCCATATCTCTGTAACCTCCTCCAGCCCCCTACACCCCCCTATCTCTGTAACATCCTCCAGCACCTACAACCCTCCCTATCTCTGTAACCTCCTCCAGCCCCCTACACCCCTCCCTATCTCTGTAACCTCCTCCAGCCCCTACAACCCGCCCTATCTCTGTAATTTATTCCAGCACCTACAACCCTCCCTATCTCTGTAACCTCCTCCAGCCCCTACAACCCTCCCTATCTCTGTAACCTCCTCCAGCCCCTATACCCCTCCATATCTCTTTAACCTCCTCCAGCCCCCTACACCCCCCTATCTCTGTAACATCCTCCAACACCTACAACCCTCCCTATCTCTGTAACCTCCTCCAGCCCCCTACACCCCTCCCTATCTCTGTAACCTCCTCTGGCCCCTACAACCCTCCCTATCTCTGTAATTTATTCCAGCACCTACAACCCTCCCTATCTCTGTAACCTCCTCCAGCCCCTACAACCCTCCCTATCTCTGTAACCTCCTCCAGCCCCTACAACCCTCCCTTTCTCTGTAACCTCCTCCAGCACCTACAACTCTCCCTATCTCTGTAACCTCCTCCAGCCCCCTACACCCCTCCCTATCTCTGTAACCTCCTCCAGCCCCTACAACCCTCCCTATCTCTGTAACCTCCTCCAGCCCCTACAAACCTCCCTATCTCTGTAACCTCCACCAGCCCCTACAACCCTCCCTATCTCGGTAACCTCCACCAGCCCCTACAACCCTCCCTATCTCTGTAACCTCCTCCAGCCCCTATAACCCTCCCTATCTCTGTAACGTCCTCCAGCCCGCTACAACACTCCCTATCTCTGTAACCTCCTCCAGCCCCAACAACCGTCCCTATCTCTGTGACCTCCTCCAGCATCCCACAACCCTCACTATCTCTGTAACGGCCTCCAGCCCCCTACAACTTTCCCTATCTCTGTGACCTCCTCCAGCCCCCTACACCCCTCCCTATCTCTGTAACCTCCTCCTCCCTACAACCCTCCCTATCTCTGTAACCTTCTCCAGCCCGCACAACCCCCCCTATCTCTGTAACCTCCACCAGCCCCTACAACACTCCCTATCTCTGTAACCTCCTCGAGTCCCTACTCCCCTCCCTATCTCAGTAACCTCCTCCAGCACCTACAAACCTCCCGATCTCTGTAACCTTCATCCCCAACCCCCCTCCCTATCTCTGTAACCTCCCCCAGCCCTACAACCTCCCTATCTCTGTAACCTCCTCCAGCCCCTACACACCTCCCTATCTCTGTAACCTCCTCCAGCCCCTCCAGCCCACCCTATCTCTGTAACCTCCTCCAGCCCCTGCAACGCTCCCTATCTCTGTAACGTCCTCCAGCCCGCTACAACACTCCCTATCTCTGTAACCTCCTCCAGCCCCAACAACCGTCCCTATCTCTGTGACCTCCTCCAGCATCCCACAACCCTCCCTATCTCTATAACCTCCTCCAGACCTGAGAACACTCCCTATCTCTGTAACGGCCTCCAGCCCCCTACAACTTTCCCTATATCTGTTACCTCCTCCAGCCCCCTACAACCCTCCCTATTTCTGTAATCTCCTCCAGGCCCTACACCCCTCCCTATCTCTGTAACCTCCTCCTCCCTACAACCCTCCCTATCTCTGTAACCTTCTCCAGCCCGCACAACCCTCCCTATCTCTGTAATCTCCTCCAGCCCCTACTCCCCTCCCTATCTCTGTAACCTCCTCCAGCCCCTACAACACTCCCTATCTCTGTAACCTCCTCCAGTCCCTACTCCCCTCCCTATCACAGTAACCTCCTCCAGCCCCTACAAACCTCCCTATCTCTGTAACCTTCATCCCCAACCCCCCTCCCTATCTCTGTAACCTCCCCCAGCCCTACAACCTCCCTCTCTCTGTAACATCCTCCAGCCCCCTACAACCCTCCCTATCTCTGTAACCTCCCCCAGCTCTACAATCTCCCTATCTCTGTGACCTCCTGCAGCCCCCAACACCCCTCCCTATCTCTGTAACCTCCTCTTCGCTACAACCGTCCCTATCTCTGTAACCTCCTCCAGCCCGTACAATCATCCCTATCTCTGTAACCTCCTCCAGCCCCTACAACCCTCCCTATCTCTGTAACCTCCTCCAGCCCCTATACCCCTCCATATCTCTGTAACCTCCTCCAGCCCCCTACACCCCCCTATCTCTGTAACATCCTCCAGCACCTACAACCCTACCTATCTCTGTAACCTCCTCCAGCCCCCTACACCCCTCCCTATCTCTGTAACCTCCTCCAGCCGCTACAACCCTGCCTATCTCTGTAATTTATTCCAGCACCTACAACCCTCCCTATCTCTGTAACCTCCTCCAGCCCCTACAACCCTCCCTATCTCTGTAACCTCCTCCAGCCCCTATACCCCTCCATATCTCTTTAACCTCCTCCAGCTCCCTACACCCCCCTATCTCTGTAACATCCTCCAACACCTACAACCCTCCCTATCTCTGTAACCTCCTCCAGCCCGTACAACCCTCCCTATCTCTGTCACCTCCTCCAGCCCCTACACCCCTCCCTATCTCTGTAACCTCCTCCAGCCCCTACAACCCTTCCAACTCTGTAACATCCTCCAGCCCCTACAACCCTCCCTATCTCTGCAACCTCCTCCAGTCCCTACATCCCTCCCTATCTCTGTAACCTCCTCCAGCCCCTACAACCCTCCCTATCTCTGAAACCTCCTCCTGCCCCCTACAACCCTCCCTATCTCTGTAACCTCCTCCACACCCTACAACCCTCCCTATCTCTGTGCCTCCTCCAGCATCCCACAACCCTCCCTATCTCTATAACCTTCTCCAGACCTGAGAACACTCCCTATCTCTGTTACCTCCTCCAGGCCCCTACAACCCTCCCTATCTCTGTAACCTCCTCCAGCCCCCTACACCCCTCCCTATCTCTGTAACCTCCTCCAGCCCCTACACCCCTCCCTATCTCTGTAACCTCCTCCAGCCCCTACACCCCTCCTATTCTCTGTAACCTCCTCCTCCCTACAACCCTCCCTATCTCTGTAACCTCCTCCAGCCCCTACACGCCTCCCTATCTCTGTAACCTCCATCCACTACCCCCCTCCCTATCTCTCTAACCTCCTCCAGCCCCTACATCACTCCCTATCACTGTAACCTCCTCCAATCCCTACAACCTTCCCGATCTCTGTAACCCCCTACAGCCCCTACACCCCTCCCTATCTCTGTAACCTCCTCCTCCCTACAACCCTTCCTCTCTCTGTAACCTCCTCCAGCCCCCTACAACCCTCCCTTTCTCTGTAACCTCCTCCAGCCTCCTACAACCCTATCTATCTCTGTAACCTCCATCCCCTACCCCCCTCCCTATCTCTCTAACCTCCTCCAGCCCCTACAACACTCCCTATCTCTGTAACCTCCTCCAGCCCCTACACCCCTCCCTATCTCTGTAACCTCCTCCTCCCTACAACCCTTCCTCTCTCTGTAACCTCCTCCAGCCCCCTACAACCCTCCCTTTCTCTGTAACCTCCCCCAGCTCTACAATCTCCCTATCTCTGTAAACTTCCTCCAGCTCCCTACACCCCTCCCTATCTCTGTAACCTCCTCCAGCCCCTCCAGCCCACCCTATCTCTGTAACCTCCCCCAGCCCCTACAACCCTCCCTATCTCTGTAACGTCCTCCAGCCCCCTACAACACTCCCTATCTCTGTAACCTCCTCCAGTCCCTACAACTTTCCCTATCTCTGTTACCTCCTCCAGCCCCCTACAACCCTCCCGATCTCTGTAATCTCCTCCAGGCCCTACACCCCTCCCTATCTCTGTAACCTCCTCCTCCCTACAACCCTCCCTATCTCTGTAACCTTCTCCAGCCCGCACAACCCTCCCTATCTCTGTAACCTCCTCCAGCCCCTACTCCCCTCCCTATCTCTGGAACCTCCTCCAGCCCCTACAACACTCCCTATCTCTGTAACCTCCTCCAGCCCCTACTCCCCTCCCTATCTCTGTAACCTCCTCCAGCCCCTACAACACTCCCTATCTCTGTAACGTCCTCCAGTCCCTACTCCCCTCCCTATCACAGTAACCTCCTCCAGCCCCTACAAACCTCCCTATCTCTGTAACCTTCATCCCCAACCCCCCTCCCTATCTCTGTAACCTCCCCCAGCCCTACAACCTCCCTCTCTCTGTAACCTCCTCCAGCCCCCTACACCCCTCCCTATCTCTGTAACCTCCCCCAGCTCTACAATCTCCCTATATCTGTGACCTCCTGCAGCCCCCAACACCCCTCCCTATCTCTGTGACCTCCTCTTCGCTACAACCCTCCCTATCTCTGTAACCTCCTCCAGCCCGTACAATCATCCCTATCTCTGTAACCTCCTCCAGCCCCTACAACCCTCCCTATCTCTGTAACCTCCTCCAGCCCCTATACCCCTCCATATCTCTGTAACCTCCTCCAGCCCCTACACCCCCCTATCTCTGTAACATCCTCCAGCACCTACAACCCTCCCTATCTCTGTAACCTCCTCCAGCCCCCTACACCCCTCCCTATCTCTGTAACCTCCTCCAGCCCCTACAACCCTCCCTATCTCTGTAATTTATTCCAGCACCTACAACCCTCCCTATCTCTGTAACCTCCTCCAGCCCCTACAACCCTCCCTATCTCTGTAACCTCCTTCAGCCCCTATACTCCTCCATATCTCTTTAACCTCCTCCAGCCCCCTACACCCCCCTATCTCTGTAACATCCTCCAACACCTACAACCCTCCCTATCTCTGTAACCTCCTCCAGCCCCCTACACCCCTCCCTATCTCTGTAACCTCCTCCAGCCCCTACAACCCTCCCTATCTCTGTAATTTATTCCAGCACCTACAACCCTCCCTATCTCTGTAACCTCCTCCAGCCCCTACAACCCTCCCTATCTCTGTAACCTCCTCCAGCCCCTACAACCCTCCCTATCTCTGTAACCTCCCCCAGCCCCTACAACCCTCCCTATCTCTGTAACCTCCTCCAGCACCTACAACTCTCCCTATCTCTGTAACCTCCTCCAGCCCCCTACACCCCTCCCTATCTCTGTAACCTCCTCCAGCCCCTACAACCCTCCCTATCTCTGTAATTTACTCCAGCACCTACAACCTTCCCTATCTCTGTAACCTCCTCCAGCCACTACAACCCTCCCTATCTCTGTAACCTCCTCCAGCCCCTACAAACCTCCCTATCTCTGTAACCTCCACCAGCCCCTACAACCCTCCCTATCTCGGTAACCTCCACCAGCCCCTACAACCCTCCCTATCTCTGTAACCTCCTCCAGCCCCTACAACCCTCCCTATCTCTGTAACGTCCTCCAGCCCGCTACAACACTCCCTATCTCTGTAACCTCCTCCAGCCCCAACAACCGTCCCTATCTCTGTGACCTCCTCCAGCATCCCACAACCCTCCCTATCTCTGTAACGGCCTCCAGCCCCCTACAACTTTCCCTATCTCTGTGACCTCCTCCAGCCACCTACAACCCTCCCTATCTCTGTAATCTCCTCCAGGCCCTACACATCTCCCTATCTCTGTAACCTCCTCCTTCCTACAACCCTCCCTATCTCTGTAACCTTCTCCAGCCCGCACAACCCCCCCTATCTCTGTAACCTCCACCAGCCCCTACAACACTCCCTATCTCTGTAACCTCCTCCAGTCCCTACTCCCCTCCCTATCTCAGTAACCTCCTCCAGCCCCTACAAACCTCCCTATCTCTGTAACCTTCATCCCCAACCCCCCTCCCTATCTCTGTAACCTCCCCCAGCCCTACAACCTCCCTATCTCTGTAACCTCCTCCAGCCCCTACACACCTCCCTATCTCTGTAACCTCCTCCAGCCCCTCCAGCCCACCCTATCTCTGTAACCTCCACCAGCCCCTCCAACCCTCCCTATCTCTGTAACGTCCTCCAGCCCGCTACAACACTCCCTATCTCTGTAACCTCCTCCAGCCCCAACAACCGTCCCTATCTCTGTGACCTCCTCCAGCATCCCACAACCCTCCCTATCTCTATAACCTCCTCCAGACCTGAGAACACTCCCTATCTCTGTAACGGCCTCCAGCCCCCTACAACTTTCCCTATATCTGTTACCTCCTCCAGCCCCCTACAACCCTCCCTATTTCTGTAATCTCCTCCAGGCCCTACACCCCTCCCTATCTCTGTAACCTCCTCCAGCCCCAACAACCGTCCCTATCTCTGTGACCTCCTCCAGCATCCCACAACCCTCCCTATCTCTGTAACCTTCTCCAGCCCGCACAACCCTCCCTATCTCTGTAACCTCCTCCAGCCCCTACTCCCCTCCCTATCTCTGTAACCTCCTCCAGCCCCTACAACACTCCCTATCTCTGTAACCTCCTCCAGTCCCTACTCCCCTCCCTATCACAGTAACCTCCTCCAGCCCCAACAAACCTCCCTATCTCTGTAACCTTCATCCCCAACCCCCCTCCCTATCTCTGTAACCTCCCCCAGCCCTACAACCTCCCTCTCTCTGTAACATCCTCCAGCCCCCTACCACCCTCCCTATCTCTGTAACCTCCCCCAGCTCTACAATCTCCCTATCTCTGTGACCTCCTGCAGCCCCCAACACCCCTCCCTATCTCTGTAACCTCCTCTTCGCTACAACCCTCCCTGTCTCTGTAACCTCCTCCAGCCCGTACAATCATCCCTATCTCTGTAACCTCCTCCAGCCCCTACAACACTCCCTATCTCTGTAACCTCCTCCAGCCCCTATACCCCTCCATATCTCTGTAACCTCCTCCAGCCCCTACAACACTCCCTATCTCTGTAACCTCCTCCAGTCCCTACTCCCCTCCCTATCACAGTAACCTCCTCCAGCCCCTACAAACCTCCCTATCTCTGTAACCTTCATCCCCAACCCCCCTCCCTATCTCTGTAACCTTCTCCAGCCCGCACAACCCTCCCTATCTCTGTAACCTCCTCCAGCCCCTACTCCCCTCCCTATCTCTGTAACCTCCTCCAGCCCCTACAACACTCCCTATCTCTGTAACCTCCTCCAGCCCCTACTCCCCTCCCTATCTCTGTAACCTCCTCCAGCCCCTACAACACTCCCTATCTCTGTAACCTCCTCCAGTCCCTACTCCCCTCCCTATCACAGTAACCTCCTCCAGCCCCTACAAACCTCCCGATCTCTGTAACCTTCATCCCCAACCCCCCTCCCTATCTCTGTAACCTCCCCCAGCCCTACAACCTCCCTCTCTCTGTAACCTCCTCCAGCCCCCTACAACCCTCCCTATCTCTGTAACCTCCCCCAGCTCTACAATCTCCCTATCTCTGTGACCTCCTGCAGCCCCCAACAACCCTCCCTATCTCTGTAACCTCCTCTTCGCTACAACCCTCCCTATCTCTGTAACCTCCTCCAGCCCGTACAATCATCCCTATCTCTGTAACCTCCTCCAGCCCCTATACCCCTCCATATCTCTGTAACCTCCTCCAGCCCCCTACACCCCCCTATCTCTGTAACATCCTCCAGCCCCTATACCCCTCCATATCTCTGTAACCTCCTCCAGCCCCCTACACCCCCCTATCTCTGTAACATCCTCCAGCACCTACAACCCTCCCTATCTCTGTAACCTCCTCCAGCCGCCTACACCCCTCCCTATCTCTGTAACCTCCTCCAGCCCCTACAACCCGCCCTATCTCTGTAATTTATTCCAGCACCTACAACCCTCCCTATCTCTGTAACCTCCTCCAGCCCCTACAACCCTCCCTATCTCTGTAACCTCCTCCAGCCCCTATACCCCTCCATATCTCTTTAACCTCCTCCAGCCCCCTACACCCCCCTATCTCTGTAACATCCTCCAACACCTACAACCCTCCCTATCTCTGTAACCTCCTCCAGCCCCCTACACCCCTCCCTATCTCTGTAACCTCCTCTGGCCCCTACAACCCTCCCTATCTCTGTAATTTATTCCAGCACCTACAACCCTCCCTATCTCTGTAACCTCCTCCAGCCCCTACAACCCTCCCTATCTCTGTAACCTCCTCCAGCCCCTACAACACTCCCTATCTCTGTAACCTCCTCCAGCACCTACAACTCTCCCTATCTCTGTAACCTCCTCCAGCCCCCTACACCCCTCCCTATCTCTGTAACCTCCTCCAACCCCTACAACCCTCCCTATCTCTGTAACCTCCTCCAGCCCCTACAAACCTCCCTATCTCTGGAACCTCCACCAGCCCCTACAACCCTCCCTATCTCGGTAACCTCCACCAGCCCCTACAACCCTCCCTATCTCTGTAACCTCCTCCAGCCCCTATAACCCTCCCTATCTCTGTAACGTCCTCCAGCCCGCTACAACACTCCCTATCTCTGTAACCTCCTCCAGCCCCTACTCCCCTCCCTATCTCTGTAACCTCCTCCAGCCCCTACAACACTCCCTATCTCTGTAACCTCCTCCAGTCCCTACTCCCCTCCCTATCACAGTAACCTCCTCCAGCCCCTACAAACCTCCCTATCTCTGTAACCTTCATCCCCACCCCCCCTCCCTCTCTCTGTAACCTCCCCCAGCCCTACAACCTCCCTCTCTCTGTAACATCCTCCAGCCCCCTACAACCCTCCCTATCTCTGTAACCTCCTCCAGCCCCTACTCCCCTCCCTATCTCTGTAACCTCCTCCAGCCCCTACAACACTCCCTATCTCTGTAACCTCCTCCAGTCCCTACTCCCCTCCCTATCACAGTAACCTCCTCCAGCCCCTACAAACCTCCCTATCTCTGTAACCTTCATCCCCAACCCCCCTCCCTCTCTCTGTAACCTCCCCCAGCCCTACAACCTCCCTCTCTCTGTAACATCCTCCAGCCCCCTACAACCCTCCCTATCTCTGTAACCTCCCCCAGCTCTACAATCTCCCTATCTCTGTGACCTCCTGCAGCCCCCAACACCCCTCCCTATCTCTGTAACCTCCTCTTCGCTACAACCCTCCCTATCTCTGTAACCTCCTCCAGGCCGTACAATCATCCCTATCTCTGTAACCTCCTCCAGCCCCTACAACCCTCCCTATCTCTGTAACCTCCTCCAGCCCCTATACCCCTCCATATCTCTGTAACCTCCTCCAGCCCCCTACACCCCCCTATCTCTGTAACATCCTCCAGCACCTACAACCCTCCCTATCTCTGTAACCTCCTCCAGCCCCCTACACCCCTCCCTATCTCTGTAACCTCCTCCAGCCCCTACAACCCGCCCTATCTCTGTAATTTATTCCAGCACCTACAACCCTCCCTATCTCTGTAACCTCCTCCAGCCCCTACAACCCTCCCTATCTCTGTAACCTCCTCCAGCCCCTATACCCCTCCATATCTCTTTAACCTCCTCCAGCCCCCTACACCCCCCTATCTCTGTAACATCCTCCAACACCTACAACCCTCCCTATCTCTGTAACCTCCTCCAGCCCCCTACACCCCTCCCTATCTCTGTAACCTCCTCTGGCCCCTACAACCCTCCCTATCTCTGTAATTTATTCCAGCACCTACAACCCTCCCTATCTCTGTAACCTCCTCCAGCCCCTACAACCCTCCCTATCTCTGTAACCTCCTCCAGCCCCTACAACCCTCCCTATCTCTGTAACCTCCTCCAGCACCTACAACTCTCCCTATCTCTGTAGCCTCCTCCAGCCCCCTACACCCCTCCCTATCTCTGTAACCTCCTCCAGCCCCTACAACCCTCCCTATCTCTGTAACCTCCTCCAGCCCCTACAAACCTCCCTATCTCTGTAACCTCCACCAGCCCCTACAACCCTCCCTATCTCTGTAACCTCCTCCAGCCCCTATAACCCTCCCTATCACTGTAACGTCCTCCAGCCCGCTACAACACTCCCTATCTCTGTAACCTCCTCCAGCCCCAACAACCGTCCCTATCTCTGTGACCTCCTCCAGCATCCCACAACCCTCCCTATCTCTGTAACGGCCTCCAGCCCCCTACAACTTTCCCTATCTCTGTGACCTCCTCCAGCCACCTACAACCCTCCCTATCTCTGTAATCTCCTCCAGGCCCTACACCCCTCCCTATCTCTGTAACCTCCTCCTCCCTACAACCCTCCCTATCTCTGTAACCTTCTCCAGCCCGCACAACCCCCCCTATCTCTGTAACCTCCACCAGCCCCTACAACACTCCCTATCTCTGTAACCTCCTCCAGTCCCTACTCCCCTCCCTATCTCAGTAACCTCCTCCAGCCCCTACAAACCTCCCGATCTCTGTAACCTTCATCCCCAACCCCCCTCCCTATCTCTGTAACCTCCCCCAGCCCTACAACCTCCCTATCTCTGTAACCTCCTCCAGCCCCTACACACCTCCCTATCTCTGTAACCTCCTCCAGCCCCTCCAGCCCACCCTATCTCTGTAACCTCCTCCAGCCCCTACAACCCTCCCTATCTCTGTAACGTCCTCCAGCCCGCTACAACACTCCCTATCTCTGTAACCTCCTCCAGCCCCAACAACCGTCCCTATCTCTGTGACCTCCTCCAGCATCCCACAACCCTCCCTATCTCTATAACCTCCTCCAGACCTGAGAACACTCCCTATCTCTGTAACGGCCTCCAGCCCCCTACAACTTTCCCTATATCTGTTACCTCCTCCAGCCCCCTACAACCCTCCCTATTTCTGTAATCTCCTCCAGGCCCTACACCCCTCCCTATCTCTGTAACCTCCTCCTCCCTACAACCCTCCCTATCTCTGTAACCTTCTCCAGCCCGCACAACCCTCCCTATCTCTGTAACCTCCTCCAGCCCCTACTCCCCTCCCTATCTCTGTAACCTCCTCCAGCCCCTACAACACTCCCTATCTCTGTAACCTCCTCCAGTCCCTACTCCCCTCCCTATCACAGTAACCTCCTCCAGCCCCTACAAACCTCCCTATCTCTGTAACCTTCATCCCCAACCCCCCTCCCTATCTCTGTAACCTCCCCCAGCCCTACAACCTCCCTCTCTCTGTAACATCCTCCAGCCCCCTACAACCCTCCCTATCTCTGTAACCTCCCCCAGCTCTACAATCTCCCTATCTCTGTGACCTCCTGCAGCCCCCAACACCCCTCCCTATCTCTGTAACCTCCTCTTCGCTACAACCCTCCCTATCTCTGTAACCTCCTCCAGCCCGTACAATCATCCCTATCTCTGTAACCTCCTCCAGCCCCTACAACCCTCCCTATCTCTGTAACCTCCTCCAGCCCCTACAACCCTCCCTATCTCTGTAACCTCCTCCAGCCCCTATACCCCTCCCTATCTCTGTAACCTCCTCCAGCCCCCTACACCCCCCTATCTCTGTAACATCCTCCAGCACCTACAACCCTACCTATCTCTGTAACCTCCTCCAGCCCCCTACACCCCTCCCTATCTCTGTAACCTCCTCCAGCCGCTACAACCCTGCCTATCTCTGTAATTTATTCCAGCACCTACAACCCTCCCTATCTCTGTAACCTCCTCCAGCCCCTACAACCCTCCCTATCTCTGTAACCTCCTCCAGCCCCTATACCCCTCCATATCTCTTTAACCTCCTCCAGCTCCCTACACCCCCCTATCTCTGTAACATCCTCCAACACCTACAACCCTCCCTATCTCTGTAACCTCCTCCAACACCTACAACCCTCCCTATCTCTGTCACCTCCTCCAGCCCCTACACCCCTCCCTATCTCTGTAACCTCCTCCAGCCCCTACAACCCTTCCGACTCTGTAACATCCTCCAGCCCCTACAACCCTCCCTATCTCTGCAACCTCCTCCAGTCCCTACAACCCTCCCTATCTCTGTAACCTCCTCCAGCCCCTACAACCCTCCCTATCTCTGTAACCTCCTCCAGCCCCCTACAACCCTCCCTATCTCTGTAACCTCCTCCACACCCTACAACCCTCCCTATCTCTGTGACCTCCTCCAGCATCCCACAACCCTCCCTATCTCTATAACCTTCTCCAGACCTGAGAACACTCCCTATCTCTGTTACCTCCTCCAGCCCCCTACAACCCTCCCTATCTCTGTAACCTCCTCCAGCCCCCTACACCCCTCCCTATCTCTGTAACCTCCTCCAGCCCCTACACCCCTCCCTATCTCTGTAACCTCCTCCAGCCCCTACACCCCTCCTAGTCTCTGTAACCTCCTCCTCCCTACAACCCTCCCTATCTCTGTAACCTCCTCCAGCCCCTACAAGCCTCCCTATCTCTGTAACCTCCATCCACTACCCCCCTCCCTAACTCTCTAACCTCCTCCAGCCCCTACATCACTCCCTATCACTGTAACCTCCTCCAATCCCTACAACCTTCCCTATCTCTGTAACCCCCTACAGCCCCTACACCCCTCCCTATCTCTGTAACCTCCTCCTCCCTACAACCCTTCCTCTCTCTGTAACCTCCTCCAGACCCCTACAACCCTCCCTTTCTCTGTAACCTCCTCCAGCCTCCTACAACCCTATCTATCTCTGTAACCTCCATCCCCTACCCCCCTCCCTATCTCTCTAACCTCCTCCAGCCCCTACAACACTCCCTATCTCTGTAACCTCCTCCAGCCCGCTACAACCCTCCCTATCTCTGTAACCTCCTCCAGCCCCTACACCCCTCCCTATCTCTGTAACCTCCTCCTCCCTACAACCCTTCCTCTCTCTGTAACCTCCTCCAGCCCCCTACAACCCTCCCTTTCTCTGTAACCTCCCCCAGCTCTACAATCTCCCTATCTCTGTAAACTTCCTCCAGCTCCCTACACCCCTCCCTATCTCTGTAACCTCCTCCAGCCCCTCCAGCCCACCCTATCTCTGTAACCTCCGCCAGCCCCTACAACCCTCCCTATCTCTGTAACGTCCTCCAGCCCCCTACAACACTCCCTATCTCTGTAACCTCCTCCAGTCCCTACAACTTTCCCTATCTCTGTTACCTCCTCCAGCCCCCTACAACCCTCCCGATCTCTGTAATCTCCTCCAGGCCCTACACCCCTCCCTATCTCTGTAACCTCCTCCTCCCTACAACCCTCCCTATCTCTGTAACCTTCATCCCCAACCCCCCTCCCTATCTCTGTAACCTCCCCCAGCCCTACAACCTCCCTCTCTCTGTAACCTCCTCCAGCCCCCTACAACCCTCCCTATCTCTGTAACCTCCCCCAGCTCTACAATCTCCCTATATCTGTGACCTCCTGCAGCCCCCAACAACCCTCCCTATCTCTGTAACCTCCTCTTCGCTACAACCCTCCCTATCTCTGTAACCTCCTCCAGCCCGTACAATCATCCCTATCTCTGTAACCTCCTCCAGCCCCTACAACCCTCCCTATCTCTGTAACCTCCTCCAGCCCCTATACCCCTCCATATCTCTGTAACCTCCTCCAGCCCCTACACCCCTCCCTATCTCTGTAACCTCCTCCAGCCCCTACAACCCTCCCTATCGCTGTAACATCCTCCAGCCCCCTACACCCCCCTATCTCTGTAACATCCTCCAGCACCTACAACCCTCCCTATCTCTGTAACCTCCTCCAGCCCCCTACACCCCTCCCTATCTCTGTAACCTCCTCCAGCCCCTACAACCCTCCCTATCTCTGTAATTTATTCCAGCACCAACAACCCTCCCTATCTCTGTAACCTCCTCCAGCCCCTACAACCCTCCCTATCTCTGTAACCTCCTCCAGCCCCTATACTCCTCCATATCTCTTTAACCTCCTCCAGCCCCCTACACCCCCCTATCTCTGTAACATCCTCCAACACCTACAACCCTCCCTATCTCTGTAACCTCCTCCAGCCCCCTACACCCCTCCCTATCTCTGTAACCTCCTCCAGCCCCTACAACCCTCCCTATCTCTGTAATTTATTCCAGCACCTACAACCCTCCCTATCTCTGTAACCTCCTCCAGCCCCTACAACCCTCCCTATCTCTGTAACCTCCTCCAGCCCCTACAACCCTCCCTATCTCTGTAACCTCCCCCAGCCCCTACACCCCTCCCTATCTCTGTAACCTCCTCCAGCCCCTACAACCCTTCCAACTCTGTAACATCCTCCAGCCCCTACAACCCTCCCTATCTCTGCAACCTCCTCCAGTCCCTACAACCCTCCCTATCTCTGTAACCTCCTCCAGCCCCTACAACCCTCCCTATCTCTGTAACCTCCTCCAGCCCCCTACAACCCTCCCTATCTCTGTAACCTCCTCCACACCCTACAACCCTCCCTATCTCTGTGACCTCCTCCAGCATCCCACAACCCTCCCTATCTCTATAACCTTCTCCAGACCTGAGAACACTCCCTATCTCTGTTACCTCCTCCAGCCCCCTACAACCCTCCCTATCTCTGTAACCTCCTCCAGCCCCCTACACCCCTCCCTATCTCTGTAACCTCCTCCAGCCCCTACACCCCTCCCTATCTCTGTAACCTCCTCCAGCCCCTACACCCCTCCTATTCTCTGTAACCTCCTCCTCCCTACAACCCTCCCTATCTCTGTAAACTCCTCCAGCCCCTACAAGCCTCCCTATCTCTGTAACCTCCATCCACTACCCCCCTCCCTATCTCTCTAACCTCCTCCAGCCCCTACATCAGTCCCTATCACTGTAACCTCCTCCAATCCCTACAACCTTCCCTATCTCTGTAACCCCCTACAGCCCCTACACCCCTCCCTATCTCTGTAACCTCCTCCTCCCTACAACCCTTCCTCTCTCTGTAACCTCCTCCAGCCCCCTACAACCCTCCCTTTCTCTGTAACCTCCTCCAGCCTCCTACAACCCTATCTATCTCTGTAACCTCCTCCAGCCCCTACACCCCTCCCTATCTCTGTAACCTCCTCCTCCCTACAACCCTTCCTCTCTCTGTAACCTCCTCCAGCCCCCTACAACCCTCCCTTTCTCTGTAACCTCCCCCAGCTCTACAATCTCCCTATCTCTGTAAACTTCCTCCAGCTCCCTACACCCCTCCCTATCTCTGTAACCTCCTCCAGCCCCTCCAGCCCACCCTATCTCTGTAACCTCCCCCAGCCCCTACAACCCTCCCTATCTCTGTAACGTCCTCCAGCCCCCTACAACACTCCCTATCTTTTTAACCTCCTCCAGTCCCTACAACTTTCCCTATCTCTGTTACCTCCTCCAGCCCCCTACAACCCTCCCGATCTCTGTAATCTCCTCCAGGCCCTACACCCCTCCCTATCTCTGTAACCTCCTCCTCCCTACAACCCTCCCTATCTCTGTAACCTTCTCCAGCCCGCACAACCCTCCCTATCTCTGTAACCTCCTCCAGCCCCTACTCCCGTCCCTATCTCTGTAACCTCCTCCAGCCCCTACAACACTCCCTATCTCTGTAACCTCCTCCAGTCCCTACTCCCCTCCCTATCACAGTAACCTCCTGCAGCCCCTACAAACCTCCCTATCTCTGTAACCTTCATCCCCAACCCCCCTCCCTATCTCTGTAACCTTCTCCAGCCCGCACAACCCTCCCTATCTCTGTAACCTCCTCCAGCCCCTACTCCCCTCCCTATCTCTGGAACCTCCTCCAGCCCCTACAACACTCCCTATCTCTGTAACCTCCTCCAGCCCCTACTCCCCTCCCTATCTCTGTAACCTCCTCCAGCCCCTACAACACTCCCTATCTCTGTAACCTCCTCCAGTCCCTACTCCCCTCCCTATCACAGTAACCTCCTCCAGCCTCTACAAACCTCCCTATCTCTGTAACCTTCATCCCCAACCCCCCTCCCTATCTCTGTAACCTCCCCCAGCCCTACAACCTCCCTCTCTCTGTAACCTCCTCCAGCCCCCTACAACCCTCCCTATCTCTGTAACCTCCCCCAGCTCTACAATCTCCCTATATCTGTGACCTCCTGCAGCCCCCAACACCCCTCCCTATCTCTGTAACCTCCTCTTCGCTACAACCCTCCCTATCTCTGTAACCTCCTCCAGCCCGTACAATCATCCCTATCTCTGTAACCTCCTCCAGCCCCTACAACCCTCCCTATCTCTGTAACCTCCTCCAGCCCCTATACCCCTCCATATCTCTGTAACCTCCTCCAGCCCCCTACACCCCCCTATCTCTGTAACATCCTCCAGCACCTACAACCCTCCCTATCTCTGCAACCTCCTCCAGCCCCCTACAACCCTCCCTATCTCTGTAACCTCCTCCAGCCCCCTACACCCCTCCCTATCTCTGTAACCTCCTCCAGCCCCTACAACCCTCCCTATCTCTGTAATTTATTCCAGCACCTACAACCCTCCCTATCTCTGTAACCTCCTCCAGCCCCTACAACCCTCCCTATCTCTGTAACCTCCTCCAGCCCCTATACTCCTCCATATCTCTTTAACCTCCTCCAGCCCCCTACACCCCCCTATCTCTGTAACATCCTCCAACACCTACAACCCTCCCTATCTCTGTAACCTCCTCCAGCCCCCTACACCCCTCCCTATCTCTGTAACCTCCTCCAGCCCCTACAACCCTCCCTATCTCTGTAATTTATTCCAGCACCTACAACCCTCCCTATCTCTGTAACCTCCTCCAGCCCCTACAACCCTCCCTATCTCTGTAACCTCCTCCAGCCCCTACAACCCTCCCTATCTCTGTAACCTCCCCCAGCCCCTACAACCCTCCCTATCTCTGTAACCTCCTCCAGCACCTACAACTCTCCCTATCTCTGTAACCTCCTCCAGCCCCCTACACCCCTCCCTATCTCTGTAACCTCCTCCAGCCCCTACAAACCTCCCTATCTCTGTAATTTACTCCAGCACCTACAACCCTCCCTATCTCTGTAACCTCCTCCAGCCCTTACAACCCTCCCTATCTCTGTAACCTCCTCCAGCCCCTACAAACCTCCCTATCTCTGTAACCTCCACCAGCCCCTATAACCCTCCCTATCTCGGTAACCTCCACCAGCCCCTACAACCCTCCCTATCTCTGAAACCTCCTCCAGCCCCTACAACCCTCCCTATCTCTGTAACGTCCTCCAGCCCGCTACAACACTCCCTATCTCTGTAACCTCCTCCAGCCCCAACAACCGTCCCTATCTCTGTGACCTCCTCCAGCATCCCACAACCCTCCCTATCTCTGTAACGGCCTCCAGCCCCCTACAACTTTCCCTATCTCTGTGACCTCCTCCAGCCACCTACAACCCTCCCTATCTCTGTAATCTCCTCCAGGCCCTACACCCCTCCCTATCTCTGTAACCTCCTCCTCCCTACAACCCTCCCTATCTCTGTAACCTTCTCCAGCCCGCACAACCCCCCCTATCTCTGTAACCTCCACCAGCCCCTACAACACTCCCTATCTCTGTAACCTCCTCGAGTCCCGACTCCCCTCCCTATCTCAGTAACCTCCTCCAGCCCCTACAAACCTCCCTATCTCTGTAACCTTCATCCCCAACCCCCCTCCCTATCTCTGTAACCTCCCCCAGCCCTACAACCTCCCTATCTCTGTAACCTCCTCCAGCCCCTACACACCTCCCTATCTCTGTAACCTCCTCCAGCCCCTCCAGCCCACCCTATCTCTGTAACCTCCTCCAGCCCCTACAACCCTCCCTATCTCTGTAACGTCCTCCAGCCCGCTACAACACTCCCTATCTCTGTAACCTCCTCCAGCCCCAACAACCGTCCCTATCTCTGTGACCTCCTCCAGCATCCCACAACCCTCCCTATCTCTATAACCTCCTCCAGACCTGAGAACACTCCCTATCTCTGTAACGGCCTCCAGCCCCCTACAACTTTCCCTATATCTGTTACCTCCTCCAGCCCCCTACAACCCTCCCTATTTCTGTAATCTCCTCCAGGCCCTACACCCCTCCCTATCTCTGTAACCTCCTCCTCCCTACAACCCTCCCTATCTCTGTAACCTTCTCCAGCCCGCACAACCCTCCCTATCTCTGTAACCTCCTCCAGCCCCTACTCCCCTCCCTATCTCTGTAACCTCCTCCAGCCCCTACAACACTCCCTATCTCTGTAACCTCCTCCAGTCCCTACTCCCCTCCCTATCACAGTAACCTCCTCCAGCCCCTACAAACCTCCCTATCTCTGTAACCTTCATCCCCAACCCCCCTCCCTATCTCTGTAACCTCCCCCAGCCCTACAACCTCCCTCTCTCTGTAACATCCTCCAGCCCGCTACAACCCTCCCTATCTCTGTAACCTCCCCCAGCTCTACAATCTCCCTATATCTGTGACCTCCTGCAGCCCCCAACACCCCTCCCTATCTCTGTAACCTCCTCTTCGCTAGAACCCTCCCTATCTCTGTAACCTCCTCCAGCCCGTACAATCATCCCTATCTCTGTAACCTCCTCCAGCCCCTACAACCCTCCCTATCTCTGTAACCTCCTCCAGCCCCTATACCCCTCCATATCTCTGTAACCTCCTCCAGCCCCTACAACACTCCCTATCTCTGTAACCTCCTCCAGTCCCTACTCCCCTCCCTATCACAGTAACCTCCTCCAGCCCCTACAAACCTCCCTATCTCTGTAACCTTCATCCCCAACCCCCCTCCCTATCTCTGTAACCTTCTCCAGCCCGCACAACCCTCCCTATCTCTGTAACCTCCTCCAGCCCCTACTCCCCTCCCTATCTCTGTAACCTCCTCCAGCCCCTACAACACTCCCTATCTCTGTAACCTCCTCCAGCCCCTACTCCCCTCCCTATCTCTGTAACCTCCTCCAGCCCCTACAACACTCCCTATCTCTGTAACCTCCTCCAGTCCCTACTCCCCTCCCTATCACAGTAACCTCCTCCAGCCCCTACAACCCGCCCTATCTCTGTAATTTATTCCAGCACCTACAACCCTCCCTATCTCTGTAACCTCCTCCAGCCCCTACAACCCTCCCTATCTCTGTAACCTCCTCCAGCCCCTATACCCCTCCATATCTCTTTAACCTCCTCCAGCCCCCTACACCCCCCTATCTCTGTAACATCCTCCAACACCTACAACCCTCCCTATCTCTGTAACCTCCTCCAGCCCCCTACACCCCTCCCTATCTCTGTAACCTCCTCTGGCCCCTACAACCCTCCCTATCTCTGTAATTTATTCCAGCACCTACAACCCTCCCTATCTCTGTAACCTCCTCCAGCCCCTACAACCCTCCCTATCTCTGTAACCTCCTCCAGCCCCCACAACCCTCCCTATCTCTGTAACCTCCTCCAGCACCTACAACTCTCCCTATCTCTGTAACCTCCTCCAGCCCCCTACACCCCTCCCTATCTCTGTAACCTCCTCCAGCCCCTACAACCCTCCCTATCTCTGTAACCTCCTCCAGCCCCTACAAACCTCCCTATCTCTGTAACCTCCACCAGCCCCTACAACCCTCCCTATCTCGGTAACCTCCACCAGCCCCTACAACCCTCCCTATCTCTGTAACCTCCTCCAGCCCCTATAACCCTCCCTATCTCTGTAACGTCCTCCAGCCCGCTACAACACTCCCTATCTCTGTAACCTCCTCCAGCCCCAACAACCGTCCCTATCTCTGTGACCTCCTCCAGCATCCCACAACCCTCCCTATCTCTGTAACGGCCTCCAGCCCCCTACAACTTTCCCTATCTCTGTGACCTCCTCCAGCCACCTACAACCCTCCCTATCTCTGTAATCTCCTCCAGGCCCTACACCCCTCCCTATCTCTGTAACCTCCTCCTCCCTACAACCCACCCTATCTCTGTAACCTTCTCCAGCCCGCACAACCCCCCCTATCTCTGTAACCTCCACCAGCCCCTACAACACTCCCTATCGCTGTAACCTCCTCCAGTCCCTACTCCCCTCCCTATCTCAGTAACCTCCTCCAGCCCCTACAAACCTCCCGATCTCTGTAACCTTCATCCCCAACCCCCTCCCTATCTCTGTAACCTCCCCCAGCCCTCCAACCTCCCTATCTCTGTAACCTCCTCCAGCCCCTACACACCTCCCTATCTCTGTAACCTCCTCCAGCCCCTCCAGCCCACCCTATCTCTGTAACCTCCTCCAGCCCCTACAACCCTCCCTATCTCTGTAACGTCCTCCAGCCCGCTACAACACTCCCTATCTCTGTAACCTCCTCCAGCCCCAACAACCGTCCCTATCTCTGTGACCTCCTCCAGCATCCCACAACCCTCCCTATCTCTATAACCTCCTCCAGACCTGAGAACACTCCCTATCTCTGTAACGGCCTCCAGCCCCCTACAACTTTCCCTATATCTGTTACCTCCTCCAGCCCCCTACAACCCTCCCTATTTCTGTAATCTCCTCCAGGCCCTACACCCCTCCCTATCTTTGTAACCTCCTCCTCCCTACAACCCTCCCTATCTCTGTAACCTTCTCCAGCCCGCACAACCCTCCCTATCTCTGTAACCTCCTCCAGCCCCTACTCCCCTCCCTATCTCTGTAACCTCCTCCAGTCCCTACTCCCCTCCCTATCACAGTAACCTCCTCCAGCCCCTACAAACCTCCCTATCTCTGTAACCTTCATCCCCAACCCCCCTCCCTATCTCTGTAACCTCCCCAGCCCTACAACCTCCCTCTCTCTGTAACATCCTCCAGCCCCCTACAACCCTCCCTATCTCTGTAACCTCCCCCAGCTCTACAATCTCCCTATCTCTGTGACCTCCTGCAGCCCCCAACACCCCTCCCTATCTCTGTAACCTCCTCTTCGCTACAACCCTCCCTATCTCTGTAACCTCCTCCAGCCCGTACAATCATCCCTATCTCTGTAAACTCCTCCAGCCCCTACAACCCTCCCTATCTCTGTAACCTCCTCCAGCCCCTATACCCCTCCATATCTCTGTAACCTCCTCCAGCCCCCTACACCCCCCTATCTCTGTAACATCCTCCAGCACCTACAACCCTACCTATCTCTGTAACCTCCTCCAGCCCCCTACACCCCTCCCTATCTCTGTAACCTCCTCCAGCCGCTACAACCCTGCCTATCTCTGTAATTTATTCCAGCACCTACAACCCTCCCTATCTCTGTAACCTCCTCCAGCCCCTACAACCCTCCCTATCTCTGTAACCTCCTCCAGCCCCTATACCCCTCCATATCTCTTTAACCTCCTCCAGCTCCCTACACCCCCCTATCTCTGTAACATCCTCCAACACCTACAACCCTCCCTATCTCTGTAACCTCCTCCAACACCTACAACCCTCCCTATCTCTGTAACCTCCTCCAGCCCCTACAACCCTCCCTATCTCTGTAATTTATTCCAGCACCTACAACCCTCCCTATCTCTGTAACCTCCTCCAGCCCCTACAACCCTCCCTATCTCTGTAACCTCCTCCAGCCCCTACAACCCTCCCTATCTCTGTAACCTCCTCCAGCCCCTACGACCCTCCCTATCTCTGTAACCTCCTCCAGCACCTACAACTCTCCCTATCTCTGCAACCTCCTCCAGCCCCCTACACCCCCCTATCTCTGTAACATCCTCCAGCACCTACACCCCTCCCTATCTCTGTAACCTCCTCCAGCCCCCTACACCCCTCCCTATCTCTGTAACCTCCTCCAGCCCCTACAACCCGCCCTATCTCTGTAATTTATTCCAGCACCTACAACCCTCCCTATCTCTGTAACCTCCTCCAGCCCCTACAACCCTCCCTATCTCTGTAACCTCCTCCAGCCCCTATACCCCTCCATATCTCTTTAACCTCCTCCAGCCCCCTACACCCCCCTATCTCTGTAACATCCTCCAACACCTACAACCCTCCCTATCTCTGTAACCTCCTCCAGCCCCCTACACCCCTCCCTATCTCTGTAACCTCCTCTGGCCCCTACAACCCTCCCTATCTCTGTAATTTATTCCAGCACTTACAACCCTCCCTATCTCTGTAACCTCCTCCAGCCCCTACAACCCTCCCTATCTCTGTAACCTGCTCCAGCCCCTACAACCCTCCCTATCTCTGTAACCTCCTCCAGCACCTACAACTCTCCCTATCTCTGTAACCTCCTCCAGCCCCCTACACCCCTCCCTATCTCTGTAACCTCCTCCAGCCCCTACAACCCTCCCTATCTCTGTAATTTACTCCAGCACCTACAACCCTCCCTATCTCTGTCACCTCCTCCAGCCCCTACAACCCTCCCTATCTCTGTAACCTCCTCCAGCCCCTACAAACCTCCCTATCTCTGTAACCTCCTCCAGCCCCTATAACCCTCCCTATCTCTGTAACGTCCTCCAGCCCGCTACAACACTCCCTATCTCTGTAACCTCCTCCAGCCCCAACAACCGTCCCTATCTCTGTGACCTCCTCCAGCATCCCACAACCCTCCCTATCTCTGTAACGGCCTCCAGCCCCCTACAACTTTCCCTATCTCTGTGACCTCCTCCAGCCACCTACAACCCTCCCTATCTCTGTAATCTCCTCCAGGCCCTACACCCCTCCCTATCTCTGTAACCTCCTCCTCCCTACAACCCTCCCTATCTCTGTAACCTTCTCCAGCCCGCACAACCCCCCCTATCTCTGTAACCTTATTTGGCTAATGGTAAAGTTCTTGAAAGTGTGGCTGAGCAGAGGGATCTAGGTGTCCATGTACATAGATCCCTGAAAGTTGCCACCCAGGTTGATAGGGTGGTGAAGAAGGCCTATGGAGTGTTGGCCTTTATTGGTAGAGGGATTGGGTTCCGGAGTCATGAGGTCATGTTGCAGCTGTACAGAACTCTGGTCCGGCCGCATTTGGAGTATTGCGTACAGTTCTGGTCACCGCATTATAGGAAGGACGTGGAGGCTTTGGAGCGGGTGCAGAGGAGATTTACCAGGATGTTGCCTGGTATGGAGGGAAAATCTTATGAGGAAAGGCTGACGGACTTGAGGTTGTTTTCGTTGGAGAGAAGAAGGCTAAGAGGAGACTTAATAGAGGCATACAAAATGATCAGGGGGTTGGATAGGGTGGACAGTGAGAGCCTTCTCCCGCGGATGGATATGGCTGGCACGAGGGGACATAACTTTAAACTGAGGGGTAATAGATATAGGACAGAGGTCAGAGGTAGGTTCTTTACGCAAAGAGTAGTGAGGCCGTGGAATGCCCTACCTGCTACAGTAGTGAACTCGCCAACATTGAGGGCATTTAAAAGTTTATTGGATAAACATATGGATGATAATGGCATAGTGTAGGTTAGATGGCTTTTGTTTCGGTGCAACATCGTGGGCCGAAGGGCCTGTACTGCGCTGTATTGTTCTATGTTCTATGTTCTATAACCTCCACCAGCCCCTACAACACTCCCTATCTCTGTAACCTCCTCCAGTCCCTACTCCCCTCCCTATCTCAGTAACCTCCTCCAGCCCCTACAAACCTCCCGATCTCTGTAACCTTCATCCCCAACCCCCCTCCCTATCTCTGTAACCTCCCCCAGCCCTACAACCTCCCTATCTCTGTAACCTCCTCCAGCCCCTACACACCTCCCTATCTCTGTAACCTCCTCCAGCCCCTCCAGCCCACCCTATCTCTGTAACCTCCTCCAGCCCCTACAACCCTCCCTATCTCTGTAACGTCCTCCAGCCCGCTACAACACTCCCTATCTCTGTAACCTCCTCCAGCCCCAACAACCGTCCCTATCTCTGTGACCTCCTCCAGCATCCCACAACCCTCCCTATCTCTATAACCTCCTCCAGACCTGAGAACACTCTCTATCTCTGTAACGGCCTCCAGCCCCCTACAACTTTCCCTATATCTGTTACCTCCTCCAGCCCCCTACAACCCTCCCTATTTCTGTAATCTCCTCCAGGCCCTACACCCCTCCCTATCTCTGTAACCTCCTCCTCCCTAGAACCCTCCCTATCTCTGTAACCTTCTCCAGCCCGCACAACCCTCCCTATCTCTGTAACCTCCTCCAGCCCCTACTCCCCTCCCTATCTCTGTAACCTCCTCCAGCCCCTACAACACTCCCTATCTCTGTAACCTCCGCCAGTCCCTACTCCCCTCCCTATCACAGTAACCTCCTCCAGCCCCTACAAACCTCCCTATCTCTGTAACCTTCATCCCCAACCCCCCTCCCTATCTCTGTAACCTCCCCCAGCCCTACAACCTCCCTCTCTCTGTAACATCCTCCAGCCCCCTACAACCCTCCCTATCTCTGTAACCTCCCCCAGCTCTACAATCTCCCTATATCTGTGACCTCCTGCAGCCCCCAACACCCCTCCCTATCTCTGTAACCTCCTCTTCGCTACAACCCTCCCTATCTCTGTAACCTCCTCCAGCCCGTACAATCATCCCTATCTCTGTAACCTCCTCCAGCCCCTACAACCCTCCCTATCTCTGTAACCTCCTCCAGCCCCTATACCCCTCCATATCTCTGTAACCTCCTCCAGCCCCCTACACCCCCCTATCTCTGTAACATCCTCCAGCACCTACAACCCTACCTATCTCTGTAACCTCCTCCAGCCCCCTACACCCCTCCCTATCTCTGTAACCTCCTCCAGCCGCTACAACCCTGCCTATCTCTGTAATTTATTCCAGCACCTATAACCCTCCCTATCTCTGTAACCTCCTCCAGCCCCTACAACCCTCCCTATCTCTGTCACCTCCTCCAGCCCCTATACCCCTCCATATCTCTTTAACCTCCTCCAGCTCCCTACACCCCCCTATCTCTGTAACATCCTCCAACACCTACAACATTCCCTATCTCTGTAACCTCCTCCAACACCTACAACCCTCCCTATCTCTGTAACCTCCTCCAGCCCCTACAACCCTCCCTATCTCTGTAATTTATTCCAGCACCTACAACCCTCCCTATCTCTGTAACCTCCTCCAGCCCCTACAACCCTCCCTATCTCTGTAACCTCCTCCAGCCCCTGCAACCCTCCCTATCTCTGTAACCTCCTCCAGCCCCTACAACCCTCCCTATCTCTGTAACCTCCTCCAGCACCTACAACTCTCCCTATCTCTGTAACCTCCTCCAGCCCCCTACACCCCTCCCTATCTCTGTAACCTCCTCCAGCCCCTACAACACTCCCTATCTCTGTAATTTACTCCAGCACCTACAAACCTCCCTATCTCTGTAACCTCCTCCAGCCCCTACAACCCTCCCTATCTCTGTAACCTCCTCCAGCCCCTACAAACCTCCCTATCTCTGTAACCTCCACCAGCCCCTACAACCCTCCCTATCTCGGTAACCTCCACCAGCCCCTACAACCCTCCCTATCTCTGTAACCTCCTCCAGCCCCTACAACCCTCCCTATCTCTGTAACGTCCTCCAGCCCGCTACAACACTCCCTATCTCTGTAACCTCCTTCAGCCCCAACAACCGTCCCTATCTCTGTGACCTCCTCCAGCATCCCACAACCCTCCCTATCTCTGTAACGGCCTCCAGCTCCCTACAACTTTCCCTATCTCTGTGACCTCCTCCAGCCACCTACAACCCTCCCTATCTCTGTAATCTCCTCCAGGCCCTACACCCCTCCCTATCTCTGTAACCTCCTCCTCCCTACAACCCTCCCTATCTCTGTAACCTTCTCCAGCCCGCACAACCCCCCCTATCTCTGTAACCTCCTCCAGCCCCTACAACACTCCCTATCTCTGTAACCTCCTCCAGCCCCTACAACCCTCCCTATCTCAGTAACCTCCTCCAGCCCCTACAAACCTCCCTATCTCTGTAACCTCCTCCAGTCCCTACTCCCCTCCCTATCTCAGTAACCTCCACCAGCCCCTACAAACCTCCCTATCTCTGTAACCTTCATCCCCAACCCCCCTCCCTATCTCTGTAACCTCCCCCAGCCCTACAACCTCCCTCTCTCTGTAACCTCCTCCAGCCCCCTACAACCCTCCCTATCTCTGTAACCTCCCCTAGCTCTACAACTCTCCCTATCTCTGTGACCTCCTGCAGCCCCCAACACCCCTCCCTATCTCTGTAACCTCCTCTTCACTACAACCCTCCCTATCTCTGTAACCTCCTCCAGCCCGTACAATCATCCCTATCTCTGTAACCTCCTCCAGCCCCTACAACCCTCCCTATCTCTGTAACCTCCACCAGCCCCTACAACCATCCCTATCTCTGTAACATCCTCCAGCCTCTACAACCCTCCCTATTTCTGTAACCTCCTCCAGTCCCTACACACCTCCCTATCTCTGTAACCTCCTCCAGTCCCTACAACCCTCCCTATCTCTGTAATCACCTCCAGCCCCGACAACACTCCCCATCTCTGTAACCTCCTGCAGCCCCCTACACCCCTCCCTTTCTCTGTAACCTCCTCCAGCCCCTACAACCCTCCCTATCTCTGTAACCTCCTCCAGCCCCTACAACCCTCCCTATCTCTGTAACCTCCTCCAGCCCCTACACCCCTCCCTTTCTCTGTAACCTCCTCCAGCCCCTATACCCTTCCCTATCTCTGTAACCTCCTGCAGCCCCTACAACCCTCCCTATCTCTGTAACCTCCTTCAGCCCCTATAGCCTTCCCTATCTCTGTAACCTCCTCCAGCCCATACAACTCTCCCTATCTCTGGAACCTCCTCCAGCCCCTATACCCTTCCCTATCTCTGTCACCTCCTCCAGCCCCTACAATCCTCCCTATCTCTGTAACCTTCTCCAGCCCGCATAACCCTCCCTATCTCTGTTACCTCCTCCAGCCCCTACAACACTCCCTATCTCTGTAACCTTCTCCAGCCCGCACAACCCCCCCTATCTCAGTAACCTCCTCCAGCCCCTACAACACTCCCTATCTCTGTAACCTCCTCCAGTCCCTACTCCCCTCCCTATCTCAGTAACCTCCTCCAGCCCCCTACAACCCTCCCTATCTCTGTAACCTTCATCCCCAACCCCCCTCCCTATCTCTGTAACCTCCCCCAGCCCTACAACCTCCCTCTCTCTGTAACCTCCTCCAGCCCCCTACAACCCTCCCTATCTCTGTAACCTCCCCTAGCCCTACAACCCTCCCTATCTCTGTAACCTCCTCCAGCCCCCTACAACCCTCCCTATCTCTGCAAGCTCCCCCAGCTCTACAATCTCCCTATCTCTGTGACCTCCTGCAGCCCCCAACAACCCTCCCTATCTCTGTAACCTCCTCCAGCCCCTATACCCCTCCATATCTCTGTAACCTCCTCCAGCCCCCTACACCCACCCTATCTCTGTAACCTCCTCCAGCTCCTACAACCCTCCCTCTCTATGTAACCTCCTCCAGCCCCCTACAACCCTCCCTATCTCTGTAACCTCCTGCAGCCCCCTACACCCCTCCCTATCTCTGTAACCTCCTCCTCCCTACACACCTCCCTATCTCTGTAACCTCCTCCAGCCCCTCCAGCCCACCCTATCTCTGTAACCTCCTCCAGCCCCTACAATCCTCCCTATCTCTGTAACGTCCTCCAGCCCGCTACAACACTCCCTATCTCTGTAACCTCCTCCAGCCCCAACAACCGTCCCTATCTCTGTGACCTCCTCCAGCATCCCACAACCCTCCCTATCTCTATAACCTCCTCCAGACCTGAGAACACTCCCTATCTCTGTAACGGCCTCCAGCCCCCTACAACTTTCCCTATATCTGTTACCTCCTCCAGCCCCCTACAACCCTCCCTATTTCTGTAATCTCCTCCAGGCCCTACACCCCTCCCTATCTTTGTAACCTCCTCCTCCCTACAACCCTCCCTATCTCTGTAACCTTCTCCAGCCCGCACAACCCTCCCTATCTCTGTAACCTCCTCCAGCCCCTACTCCCCTCCCTATCTCTGTAACCACCTCCAGTCCCTACTCCCCTCCCTATCACAGTAACCTCCTCCAGCCCCTACAAACCTCCCTATCTCTGTAACCTTCATCCCCAACCCCCCTCCCTATCTCTGTAACCTCCCCAGCCCTACAACCTCCCTCTCTCTGTAACATCCTCCAGCCCCCTACAACCCTCCCTATCTCTGTAACCTCCCCCAGCTCTACAATCTCCCTATCTCTGTGACCTCCTGCAGCCCCCAACACCCCTCCCTATCTCTGTAACCTCCTCTTCGCTACAACCCTCCCTATCTCTGTAACCTCCTCCAGCCCGTACAATCATCCCTATCTCTGTAATCTCCTCCAGCCCCTACAACCCTCCCTATCTCTGTAACCTCCTCCAGCCCCTATACCCCTCCATATCTCTGTAACCTCCTCCAGCCCCCTACACCCCCCTATCTCTGTAACATCCTCCAGCACCTACAACCCTACCTATCTCTGTAACCTCCTCCAGCCCCCTACACCCCTCCCTATCTCTGTAACCTCCTCCAGCCGCTACAACCCTGCCTATCTCTGTAATTTATTCCAGCACCTACAACCCTCCCTATCTCTGTAACCTCCTCCAGCCCCTACAACCCTCCCTATCTCTGTAACCTCCTCCAGCCCCTATACCCCTCCATATCTCTTTAACCTCCTCCAGCTCCCTACACCCCCCTATCTCTGTAACATCCTCCAACACCTACAACCCTCCCTATCTCTGTAACCTCCTCCAACACCTACAACCCTCCCTATCTCTGTAACCTCCTCCAGCCCCTACAACCCTCCCTATCTCTGTAATTTATTCCAGCACCTACAACCCTCCCTATCTCTGTAACCTCCTCCAGCCCCTACAACCCTCCCTATCTCTGTAACCTCCTCCAGCCCCTACAACCCTCCCTATCTCTGTAACCTCCTCCAGCCCCTACAACCCTCCCTATCTCTGTAACCTCCTCCAGCACCTACAACTCTCCCTATCTCTGCAACCTCCTCCAGCCCCCTACACCCCCCTATCTCTGTAACATCCTCCAGCACCTACACCCCTCCCTATCTCTGTAACCTCCTCCAGCCCCCTACACCCCTCCCTATCTCTGTAACCTCCTCCAGCCCCTACAACCCGCCCTATCTCTGTAATTTATTCCAGCACCTACAACCCTCCCTATCTCTGTAACCTCCTCCAGCCCCTACAACCCTCCCTATCTCTGTAACCTCCTCCAGCCCCTATACCCCTCCATATCTCTTTAACCTCCTCCAGCCCCCTACACCCCCCTATCTCTGTAACATCCTCCAACACCTACAACCCTCCCTATCTCTGTAACCTCCTCCAGCCCCCTACACCCCTCCCTATCTCTGTAACCTCCTCTGGCCCCTACAACCCTCCCTATCTCTGTAATTTATTCCAGCACTTACAACCCTCCCTATCTCTGTAACCTCCTCCAGCCCCTACAACCCTCCCTATCTCTGTAACCTGCTCCAGCCCCTACAACCCTCCCTATCTCTGTAACCTCCTCCAGCACCTACAACTCTCCCTATCTCTGTAACCTCCTCCAGCCCCCTACACCCCTCCCTATCTCTGTAACCTCCTCCAGCCCCTACAACCCTCCCTATCTCTGTAATTTACTCCAGCACCTACAACCCTCCCTATCTCTGTAACCTCCTCCAGCCCCTACAACCCTCCCTATCTCTGTAACCTCCTCCAGCCCCTACAAACCTCCCTATCTCTGTAACCTCCTCCAGCCCCTATAACCCTCCCTATCTCTGTAACGTCCTCCAGCCCGCTACAACACTCCCTATCTCTGTAACCTCCTCCAGCCCCAACAACCGTCCCTATCTCTGTGACCTCCTCCAGCATCCCACAACCCTCCCTATCTCTGTAACGGCCTCCAGCCCCCTACAACTTTCCCTATCTCTGTGACCTCCTCCAGCCACCTACAACCCTCCCTATCTCTGTAATCTCCTCCAGGCCCTACACCCCTCCCTATCTCTGTAACCTCCTCCTCCCTACAACCCTCCCTATCTCTGTAACCTTCTCCAGCCCGCACAACCCCCCCTATCTCTGTAACCTTATTTGGCTAATGGTAAAGTTCTTGAAAGTGTGGCTGAGCAGAGGGATCTAGGTGTCCATGTACATAGATCCCTGAAAGTTGCCACCCAGGTTGATAGGGTTGTGAAGAAGGCCTATGGAGTGTTGGCCTTTATTGGTAGAGGGATTGAGTTCCGGAGTCGAGAGGTCATGTTGCAGCTGTACAGAACTCTGGTCCGGCCGCATTTGGAGTATTGCGTACAGTTCTGGTCACCGCATTATAGGAAGGACGTGGAGGCTTTGGAGCGGGTGCAGAGGAGATTTACCAGGATGTTGCCTGGTATGGAGGGAAAATCTTATGAGGAAAGGCTGACGGACTTGAGGTTGTTTTCGTTGGAGAGAAGAAGGCTAAGAGGAGACTTAATAGAGGCATACAAAATGATCAGGGGGTTGGATAGGGTGGACAGTGAGAGCCTTCTCCCGCGGATGGATATGGCTGGCACGAGGGGACATAACTTTAAACTGAGGGGTAATAGATATAGGACAGAGGTCAGAGGTAGGTTCTTTACGCAAAGAGTAGTGAGGCCGTGGAATGCCCTACCTGCTACAGTAGTGAACTCGCCAACATTGAGGGCATTTAAAAGTTTATTGGATAAACATATGGATGATAATGGCATAGTGTAGGTTAGATGGCTTTTGTTTCGGTGCAACATCGTGGGCCGAAGGGCCTGTACTGCGCTGTATTGTTCTATGTTCTATGTTCTATAACCTCCACCAGCCCCTACAACACTCCCTATCTCTGTAACCTCCTCCAGTCCCTACTCCCCTCCCTATCTCAGTAACCTCCTCCAGCCCCTACAAACCTCCCGATCTCTGTAACCTTCATCCCCAACCCCCCTCCCTATCTCTGTAACCTCCCCCAGCCCTACAACCTCCCTATCTCTGTAACCTCCTCCAGCCCCTACACACCTCCCTATCTCTGTAACCTCCTCCAGCCCCTCCAGCCCACCCTATCTCTGTAACCTCCTCCAGCCCCTACAACCCTCCCTATCTCTGTAACGTCCTCCAGCCCGCTACAACACTCCCTATCTCTGTAACCTCCTCCAGCCCCAACAACCGTCCCTATCTCTGTGACCTCCTCCAGCATCCCACAACCCTCCCTATCTCTATAACCTCCTCCAGACCTGAGAACACTCTCTATCTCTGTAACGGCCTCCAGCCCCCTACAACTTTCCCTATATCTGTTACCTCCTCCAGCCCCCTACAACCCTCCCTATTTCTGTAATCTCCTCCAGGCCCTACACCCCTCCCTATCTCTGTAACCTCCTCCTCCCTAGAACCCTCCCTATCTCTGTAACCTTCTCCAGCCCGCACAACCCTCCCTATCTCTGTAACCTCCTCCAGCCCCTACTCCCCTCCCTATCTCTGTAACCTCCTCCAGCCCCTACAACACTCCCTATCTCTGTAACCTCCGCCAGTCCCTACTCCCCTCCCTATCACAGTAACCTCCTCCAGCCCCTACAAACCTCCCTATCTCTGTAACCTTCATCCCCAACCCCCCTCCCTATCTCTGTAACCTCCCCCAGCCCTACAACCTCCCTCTCTCTGTAACATCCTCCAGCCCCCTACAACCCTCCCTATCTCTGTAACCTCCCCCAGCTCTACAATCTCCCTATATCTGTGACCTCCTGCAGCCCCCAACACCCCTCCCTATCTCTGTAACCTCCTCTTCGCTACAACCCTCCCTATCTCTGTAACCTCCTCCAGCCCGTACAATCATCCCTATCTCTGTAACCTCCTCCAGCCCCTACAACCCTCCCTATCTCTGTAACCTCCTCCAGCCCCTATACCCCTCCATATCTCTGTAACCTCCTCCAGCCCCCTACACCCCCCTATCTCTGTAACATCCTCCAGCACCTACAACCCTACCTATCTCTGTAACCTCCTCCAGCCCCCTACACCCCTCCCTATCTCTGTAACCTCCTCCAGCCGCTACAACCCTGCCTATCTCTGTAATTTATTCCAGCACCTATAACCCTCCCTATCTCTGTAACCTCCTCCAGCCCCTACAACCCTCCCTATCTCTGTCACCTCCTCCAGCCCCTATACCCCTCCATATCTCTTTAACCTCCTCCAGCTCCCTACACCCCCCTATCTCTGTAACATCCTCCAACACCTACAACATTCCCTATCTCTGTAACCTCCTCCAACACCTACAACCCTCCCTATCTCTGTAACCTCCTCCAGCCCCTACAACCCTCCCTATCTCTGTAATTTATTCCAGCACCTACAACCCTCCCTATCTCTGTAACCTCCTCCAGCCCCTACAACCCTCCCTATCTCTGTAACCTCCTCCAGCCCCTGCAACCCTCCCTATCTCTGTAACCTCCTCCAGCCCCTACAACCCTCCCTATCTCTGTAACCTCCTCCAGCACCTACAACTCTCCCTATCTCTGTAACCTCCTCCAGCCCCCTACACCCCTCCCTATCTCTGTAACCTCCTCCAGCCCCTACAACACTCCCTATCTCTGTAATTTACTCCAGCACCTACAAACCTCCCTATCTCTGTAACCTCCTCCAGCCCCTACAACCCTCCCTATCTCTGTAACCTCCTCCAGCCCCTCCAAACCTCCCTATCTCTGTAACCTCCACCAGCCCCTACAACCCTCCCTATCTCGGTAACCTCCACCAGCCCCTACAACCCTCCCTATCTCTGTAACCTCCTCCAGCCCCTACAACCCTCCCTATCTCTGTAACGTCCTCCAGCCCGCTACAACACTCCCTATCTCTGTAACCTCCTTCAGCCCCAACAACCGTCCCTATCTCTGTGACCTCCTCCAGCATCCCACAACCCTCCCTATCTCTGTAACGGCCTCCAGCTCCCTACAACTTTCCCTATCTCTGTGACCTCCTCCAGCCACCTACAACCCTCCCTATCTCTGTAATCTCCACCAGCCCCTACAACCCTCCCTATCTCGGTAACCTCCACCAGCCCCTACAACCCTCCCTATCTCTGTAACCTCCTCCAGCCACCTACAACCCTCCCTATCTCTGTAATCTCCTCCAGGCCCTACACCCCTCCCTATCTCTGTAACCTCCTCCTCCCTACAACCCTCCCTATCTCTGTAACCTTCTCCAGCCCGCACAACCCCCCCTATCTCTGTAACCTCCTCCAGCCCCTACAACACTCCCTATCTCTGTAACCTCCTCCAGCCCCTACAACCCTCCCTATCTCAGTAACCTCCTCCAGCCCCTACAAACCTCCCTATCTCTGTAACCTCCTCCAGTCCCTACTCCCCTCCCTATCTCAGTAACCTCCACCAGCCCCTACAAACCTCCCTATCTCTGTAACCTTCATCCCCAACCCACCTCCCTATCTCTGTAACCTCCCCCAGCCCTACAACCTCCCTCTCTCTGTAACCTCCTCCAGCCCCCTACAACCCTCCCTATCTCTGTAACCTCCCCTAGCTCTACAACTCTCCCTATCTCTGTGACCTCCTGCAGCCCCCAACACCCCTCCCTATCTCTGTAACCTCCTCTTCACTACAACCCTCCCTATCTCTGTAACCTCCTCCAGCCCGTACAATCATCCCTATCTCTGTAACCTCCTCCAGCCCCTACAACCCTCCCTATCTCTGTAACCTCCACCAGACCCTACAACCATCCCTATCTCTGTAACATCCTCCAGCCTCTACAACCCTCCCTATTTCTGTAACCTCCTCCAGTCCCTACACACCTCCCTATCTCTGTAACCTCCTCCAGTCCCTACAACCCTCCCTATCTCTGTAACCTCCCCCAGCCCTACAACCTCCCTCTCTCTGTAACCTCCTCCAGCCCCCTACAACCCTCCCTATCTCTGTAACCTCCCCTAGCCCTACAACCCTCCCTATCTCTGTAACCTCCTCCAGCCCCCTACAACCCTCCCTATCTCTGCAAGCTCCCCCAGCTCTACAATCTCCCTATCTCTGTGACCTCCTGCAGCCCCCAACAACCCTCCCTATCTCTGTAACCTCCTCCAGCCCCTATACCCCTCCATATCTCTGTAACCTCCTCCAGCCCCCTACACCCACCCTATCTCTGTAACCTCCTCCAGCTCCTACAACCCTCCCTCTCTATGTAACCTCCTCCAGCCCCCTACAACCCTCCCTATCTCTGTAACCTCCTGCAGCCCCCTACACCCCTCCCTATCTCTGTAACCTCCTCCTCCCTACACCCCTCCCTATCTCTGTAACCTCCTCCAGCCCGTACAATCCTCCCTGTCTCTGTAACCTCCTCCAGCCCCTACAACCGTCCCTATCTCTGTAACCTCCTCCAGCCCCTACAATCCTCCCTATCTCTGTAACCTCCTCCAGCCCCTACAACCCCCCTCTCTCTGTAACCTCCTCCAGCTCCTACAACCCTCCCTATATCTGTAACCTCCTCCAGCCCCTATACCCCTCCATATCTCTGTAACCTCCTCCAGCCCCCTACACCCCCCCTATCTCTGTAACCTCCTCCAGCTCCTACAACCCTCCCTATCTCTGTAACCTCCTCCAGCACCTACAACCCTCCCAATCTCTGTAACCTCCTCCAGCTCTACACCCCTCCCTATCTCTATAACCTCCTCCAGCCCGCTACACCCCTCCCTATCTTTGTAACCTCCTCCAGCACCTAAACCCTCCCTATCTCTGTAACCTCCTCCAGCCCCCTACACCCCTCCCTATCTCTGTAACTTCCTCCAGCTCCTACAACCCTCCCTATCTTTGTAACCTTCTCCATCCCGCACAACCCTCCCTATCTCTGTAACCTCCTCCAGCCCCTACTGCCCTCCCTATCTCTGTACCCTCCCCCAGCCCTACAACCTCCCTCTCTCTGTAACCTCCTCCAGCCCCCTACAACTCTCCCTATCTCTGTAACCTCCTCCAGCCCTACAACCCTCCCTATCTCTGTAACCTCCGCCAGCCCGTTCAATCCTCCCTATCTCTGTAACCTCCTCCAGCCCCTACAACCCTCCCTATCTCTGTAACCTCCTCCAGCCCGTACAATCCTCCCTATCTCTGTAACCTCCTCCAGCCCCTACAACCCTCCCTATCTCTGTAATCTCCTCCAGCACCGACAACCCTCCCCATCTCTGTAACTTCCTCCAGACCCTACAACCCTCCCTATCTCTATAACCTCCTCCAGCCCGCTACACCCCTCCCTATCTTTGTAAACTCCTCCAGCACCTAAAACCCTCCCTATCTCTGTAACCTCCTCCAGCCCCGTACACCCCTCCCTATCTCTGTAATTTACTCCAGTACCTACAACCCTCCCTATCTCTGTAACCTCCTCCAGCCCCTACAACGCTCCCTATCTCTGTAACCTCCTCCAGCCTCTACAACCCTCCCTATATCTGTAACCTCCTCCAGCCCCTACAACCCTCCCTATCTCTGTAACCTCCTCCAGTCCCTACACCCCTCCCTATCTCTGTAATCTGCTCCAGCCCCGACAACCCTCCCCATCTCTGTTACTTCCTCCAACCTCTACACCCCTCCCTATCTCTGTAATTTACGCCAGCACCTACAACCCTCCCTACCTCTGTAACCTCCTCCAGCCCCTACACCCCTCCCTTTCTCTGTAACCTCCTCCAGCCCCTACAACCCTCCCTATCTCTGTAACCTCCTCCAGCCCCTACAACCCTCCCTATCTCTGTAACCTCCTCCAGCCCCTACAACTCTCCCTATCTCTGTAACCTCCTCCAGCTCCTACAACCCTCCCTATCTCTGTAACCTCCTCCAGCCCTCACAACCCTCCCTATCTCTGTAACCTCCTCCAGCCCCAACAAACCTCCCTCTCTCTGTAACCTCCTCCAGCCCCTACAACTCTCCCTATCTCTGTAACCTCCTCCAGCTCCTACAACCCTCCCTATCTCTGTAACCTCCACCAGCCCCTACAACCCTCCCTATCTCTGTAACCTCCTCCAGCCCCTACAACCCTCCCTATCTCTGTAACCTCCTCCAGCCCCTACACCCCTCCCTTTCTCTGTAACCTCCTCCAGCCCCTATACCCTTCCCTATCTCTGTAACCTCCTGCAGCCCCTACAACCCTCCCTATCTCTGTAACCTCCTTCAGCCCCTATAGCCTTCCCTATCTCTGTAACCTCCTCCAGCCCATACAACTCTCCCTATCTCTGGAACCTCCTCCAGCCCCTATACCCTTCCCTATCTCTGTCACCTCCTCCAGCCCCTACAATCCTCCCTATCTCTGTAACCTTCTCCAGCCCGCAAAACCCTCCCTATCTCTGTTACCTCCTCCAGCCCCTACAACACTCCCTATCTCTGTAACCTTCTCCAGCCCGCACAACCCCCCCTATCTCTGTAACCTCCTCCAGCCCCTACAACACTCCCTATCTCTGTAACCTCCTCCAGTCCCTACTCCCCTCCTTATCTCAGTAACCTCCTCCAGCCCCCTACAACCCTCCCTATCTCTGTAACCTTCATCCCCAACCCCCCTCCCTATCTCTGTAACCTCCCCCAGCCCTACAACCTCCCTCTCTCTGTAACCTCCTCCAGCCCCCTACAACCCTCCCTATCTCTGTAACCTCCCCTAGCCCTACAACCCTCCCTATCTCTGTAACCTCCTCCAGCCCCCTACAACCCTCCCTATCTCTGCAAGCTCCCCCAGCTCTACAATCTCCCTATCTCTGTGACCTCCTGCAGCCCCCAACAACCCTCCCTATCTCTGTAACCTCCTCCAGCCCCTATACCCCTCCATATCTCTGTAACCTCCTCCAGCCCCCTACACCCACCCTATCTCTGTAACCTCCTCCAGCTCCTACAACCCTCCCTCTCTATGTAACCTCCTCCAGCCCCCTACAACCCTCCCTATCTCTGTAACCTCCTGCAGCCCCCTACACCCCTCCCTATCTCTGTAACCTCCTCCTCCCTACACCCCTCCCTATCTCTGTAACCTCCTCCAGCCCGTACAATCCTCCCTGTCTCTGTAACCTCCTCCAGCCCCTACAACCGTCCCTATCTCTGTAACCTCCTCCAGCCCCTACAATCCTCCCTATCTCTGTAACCTCCTCCAGCCCCTACAACCCCCCTCTCTCTGTAACCTCCTCCAGCTCCTACAACCCTCCCTATATCTGTAACCTCCTCCAGCCCCTATACCCCTCCATATCTCTGTAACCTCCTCCAGCCCCCTACACCCCCCCTATCTCTGTAACCTCCTCCAGCTCCTACAACCCTCCCTATCTCTGTAACCTCCTCCAGCACCTACAACCCTCCCAATCTCTGTAACCTCCTCCAGCTCTACACCCCTCCCTATCTCTATAACCTCCTCCAGCCCGCTACACCCCTCCCTATCTTTGTAACCTCCTCCAGCACCTAAACCCTCCCTATCTCTGTAACCTCCTCCAGCCCCCTACACCCCTCCCTATCTCTGTAACTTCCTCCAGCTCCTACAACCCTCCCTATCTTTGTAACCTTCTCCATCCCGCACAACCCTCCCTATCTCTGTAACCTCCTCCAGCCCCTACTGCCCTCCCTATCTCTGTACCCTCCCCCAGCCCTACAACCTCCCTCTCTCTGTAACCTCCTCCAGCCCCCTACAACTCTCCCTATCTCTGTAACCTCCTCCAGCCCTACAACCCTCCCTATCTCTGTAACCTCCGCCAGCCCGTTCAATCCTCCCTATCTCTGTAACCTCCTCCAGCCCCTACAACCCTCCCTATCTCTGTAACCTCCTCCAGCCCGTACAATCCTCCCTATCTCTGTAACCTCCTCCAGCCCCTACAACCCTCCCTATCTCTGTAATCTCCTCCAGCACCGACAACCCTCCCCATCTCTGTAACTTCCTCCAGACCCTACAACCCTCCCTATCTCTATAACCTCCTCCAGCCCGCTACACCCCTCCCTATCTTTGTAAACTCCTCCAGCACCTAAAACCCTCCCTATCTCTGTAACCTCCTCCAGCCCCGTACACCCCTCCCTATCTCTGTAATTTACTCCAGTACCTACAACCCTCCCTATCTCTGTAACCTCCTCCAGCCCCTACAACGCTCCCTATCTCTGTAACCTCCTCCAGCCTCTACAACCCTCCCTATATCTGTAACCTCCTCCAGCCCCTACAACCCTCCCTATCTCTGTAACCTCCTCCAGTCCCTACACCCCTCCCTATCTCTGTAATCTGCTCCAGCCCCGACAACCCTCCCCATCTCTGTTACTTCCTCCAACCTCTACACCCCTCCCTATCTCTGTAATTTACGCCAGCACCTACAACCCTCCCTACCTCTGTAACCTCCTCCAGCCCCTACACCCCTCCCTTTCTCTGTAACCTCCTCCAGCCCCTACAACCCTCCCTATCTCTGTAACCTCCTCCAGCCCCTACAACCCTCCCTATCTCTGTAACCTCCTCCAGCCCCTACAACTCTCCCTATCTCTGTAACCTCCTCCAGCTCCTACAACCCTCCCTATCTCTGTAACCTCCTCCAGCCCTCACAACCCTCCCTATCTCTGTAACCTCCTCCAGCCCCAACAAACCTCCCTCTCTCTGTAACCTCCTCCAGCCCCTACAACTCTCCCTATCTCTGTAACCTCCTCCAGCTCCTACAACCCTCCCTATCTCTGTAACCTCCACCAGCCCCTACAACCCTCCCTATCTCTGTAACCTCCTCCAGCCCCTACAATCCTCCCTATCTCTGTAACCTCCTCCAGCTCCTACAACCCTCCCTATCTCTGTAACCTCCTCCAGCTCCTACAACCCTCCCTATCCCTGTAACCTCCTCCAGCCCCTATACCCCTCCCTATCTCTGTAACCTCCTCCAGCCCGTACAATCCTCCCTATCTCTGTAACCTCCTCCAGCCCCTACAACCCCCCTATCTCTGGAACCTCCTCCAGCTCCTACAACCCTCCCTATATCTGTAACCTCCTCCAGCCCCTATACCCCTCCATATCTCTGTAACCTCCTCCAGCCCCCTACACCCACCCTATCTCTATAACCTCCTCCAGCTCCTACAACCCTCCCTATCTCTGTAACCTCCTCCAGCCCCCACAACCCTCCCAATCTCTGTAACCTCCTCCAGCCCCTACACCCCTCCCTATCTCTATAACCCCCTCCAGCCCGCTACACCCCTCCCTATCTTTGTAACCTCCTCCAGCACCTACAACCCTCCCTTTCTCTGTAACCTCCTCCAGCCCACTACACCACTCCCTATCTCTGTAACCTCCTCCAGCCCCTACTCCCCTCCCTACCTCTGTAACCTCCTCCAGCCCCTACAACACTCCCTATCTCTGTAACCTCCTCCAGTCCCTACTCCTCTCCCTATCTCAGAAACCTCCTCCAGCCCCTACAACACTCCCTATCTCTGTAACCTCCTCCAGCCCCTACTCCCCTCCCTATCTCTGTAACCTCCTCCAGCCCCTACAACACACCCTGTCTCTGTAACCTCCTCCAGTCCCTACTCCCCTCCCTATCTCAGTAACCTCCTCCAGCCCCTACAAACCACCCTATCTCTGTAACCTTCATCCCCAACCCCCCTCCCTATCTCTGTAACCTCCCCCAGCCCTACAACCTCCCTCTCTATGTAACCTCCTCCAGCCCCCTACAACCCTCCCTATCTCTGTAACCTCCCCCAGCCCTACAATCTCCCTATCTCTGTAACCTCCTCCAGCCCGTACAATCCTCCCTGTCTCTGTAACCTCCTCCAGCCCCTACAACCGTCCCTATCTCTGTAACCTCCTCCAGCCCGTACAATCCTCCCTATCTCTGTAACCTCCTCCAGCCCCTACAACCCCCCTCTCTCTGTAACCTCCTCCAGCTCCTACAACCCTCCCTATATCTGTAACCTCCTCCAGCCCCTATACCCCTCCATATCTCTGTAACCTCCTCCAGCCCCCTACACCCCCCCTATCTCTGTAACCTCCTCCAGCTCCTACAACCCTCCCTATCTCTGTAACCTCCTCCAGCACCTACAACCCTCCCAATCTCTGTAACCTCCTCCAGCCCCTACACCCCTCCCTATCTCTATAACCTCCTCCAGCCCGCTACACCCCTCCCTATCTTTGTAACCTCCTCCAGCACCGAAACCCTCCCTATCTCTGTAACCTCCTCCAGCCCCCTACACCCCTCCCTATCTCTGTAACTTCCTCCAGCTCCTACAACCCTCCCTATCTTTGTAACCTTCTCCAGCCCGCACAACCCTCCCTATCTCTGTAACCTCCTCCAGCCCCTACTCCCCTCCCTATCTCTGGAACCTCCCCCAGCCCTACAACCTCCCTCTCTCTGTAACCTCCTCCAGCCCCCTACAACTCTCCCTATCTCTGTAACCTCCTCCAGCCCTACAACCCTCCCTATCTCTGTAACCTCCTCCAGCCCGTTCAATCCTCCCTATCTCTGTAACCTCCTCCAGCCCCTACAACCCTCCCTATCTCTGTAACCTCCTCCAGCCCGTACAATCCTCCCTATCTCTGTAACCTCCTCCAGCCCCTACAACCCTCCCTATCTCTGTAATCTCCTCCAGCCCCGACAACCCTCCCCATCTCTGTTACTTCCTCCAACCTCTACACCTCTCCCTATCTCTGTAACCTCCTCCAGCCCCCTACACCCCTCCTTATCTCTGTAACTTCCTCCAGACCCTACAACCCTCCCTATCTCTATAACCTCCTCCAGCCCGCTACACCCCTCCCTATCTTTGTAAACTCCTCCAGCACCTAAAACCCTCCCTATCTCTGTAACCTCCTCCAGCCCCGTACACCCCTCCCTATCTCTGTAATTTACTCCAGTACCTACAACCCTCCCTATCTCTGTAACCTCCTCCAGCCCCTACAACGCTCCCTATCTCTGTAACCTCCTCCAGCCTCTACAACCCTCCCTATATCTGTAACCTCCTCCAGCCCCTACAACCCTCCCTATCTCTGTAACCTCCTCCAGTCCCTACACCCCTCCCTATCTCTGTAATCTGCTCCAGCCCCGACAACCCTCCCCATCTCTGTTACTTCCTCCAGCCTCTACACCCCTCCCTATCTCTGTAATTTACTCCAGCACCTACAACCCTCCCTACCTCTGTAACCTCCTCCAGCCCCTACACCCCTCCCTTTCTCTGTAACCTCCTCCAGCCCCTACAACCCTCCCTATCTCTGTAACCTCCTCCAGCCCCTACAACTCTCCCTATCTCTGTAACCTCCTCCAGCTCCTACAACCCTCCCTATCTCTGTAACCTCCTCCAGCCCTCACAACCCTCCCTATCTCTGTAACCTCCTCCAGCCCCAACAAACCTCCCTCTCTCTGTAACCTCCTCCAGCCCCTACAACCCTCCCTATCTCTGTAACCTCCTCCAGCCCCTACAACTCTCCCTATCTCTGTAACCTCCTCCAGCTCCTACAACCCTCCCTATCTCTGTAACCTCCACCAGCCCCTACAACCCTCTCTATCTCTGTAACCTCCTCCAGCCCCTACAACTCTCCCTATCTCTGTAACCTCCTCCAGTTCCTACACCCCTCCCTATCTCTGTAACCTCCACCAGCCCCTACAACTCTCACTATCTCTGTAACCTCCTCCAGTTCTTACACCCCTCCCTATCTCTGTAACCTCCTCCAGTCCCTACAACCCTCCCTATCTCTGTAACCTCCTCCAGCCCCCTACAACCCTCCCTATCTCTGTAACCTCCTCCAGCCCCTACAACCCTCCCTATCTCTGTAACATCCTCCAGCCCCCTACAACCCTCCCTATCTCTGTAACCTCCTCCAGCCCCCTACACCCCTCCCTATCTCTGTAACCTCCTCCAGACCCTACAACTCTCCCTATCTCTGTAACCTCCTCCAGCCCCCTACAACCCTCCCTATCTCTGTAACCTCCTCCAGCCCCCTACAACCCTCCCTATCTCTGTAACCTCCTCCAGTCCCTACAACCCTCCCTATCTCTGTAACCTCCTCCAGCCCCCTACAACCCTCCCTATCTCTGTAACCTCCTCCAGCCCCTACAACCCTCCCTATCTCTGTAACATCCTCCAGCCTCTACAACCCTCCCTATCTCTGTAACCTCCACCAGCCCACTACAACATACGGAAAATACGGAGGCTGGGGATTGAGGGTGGTTTAGAGATATGGATCAGAAATTGGCTAGCTGAAAGAAGACAGAGGGTGGTGGTTGATGGGAAATGTTCAGAATGGAGTACAGTCACAAGTGGAGTACCACAAGGATCTGTTCCGGGGCCGTTGCTGTTTGTCATTTTTATCAATGACCGAGAGGACGGCGCAGAAGGGTGGGTGAGTAAATTTGCAGACGATACTAAAGTCGGTGGTGTGTTCGATAGTGTGGAAGGATGTAGCAGGTTACAGAGGGATATAGATAAGCTGCAGAGCTGGGCTGAGAGGTGGCAAATGGAGTTTAATGTAGACAAGTGTGAGGTGATTAACTTTGGAAGGAATAACAGGAATGCAGAATATTTGGCTAATGGTAAAGCTCTTGGAAGTGTGGATGAGCAGAGGGATCTAGGTGTCCATGTACATAGATCCCTGAAAGTTGCCACCCAGGTTGATAGGGTTGTGAAGAAGGCCTATGGAGTGTTGGCCTTTATTGGTAGAGGGATTGAGTTCCGGAGTCATGAGGTCATGTTGCAGCTGTACAAAACTCTGGTACGGCCGCATTTGGAGTATTGTGTACAGTTCTGGTCACCGCATTATAGGAAGGACATGGAGGCTTTGGAGCAGGTGCAGAGGAGATTTACCAGGATGTTGCCTGGTATGGAGGGAAAATCTTATGAGGAAAGGCTGATGGACTTGAGGTTGTTTTCGTTGGAGAGAAGAAGGTTCAGAGGAGACTTAATAGAGGCATACAAAATGATCAGGGGGTTGGATAGGGTGGACAGTGAGAGCCTTCTCCCGCGGATGGAAATGGCTGGCACGAGGGGACATAGCTTTAAACTGAGGGGTAATAGATATAGGACAGAGGTCAGAGGTAGGTTCTTTACGCAAAGAGTAGTGAGGCCGTGGAATGCCGTACCTGCTACAGTAGTGAACTCGCCAACATTGAGGGCATTTAAAAGTTTATTGGATAAACATATGGATGATAATGGCATAGTGTAGGTTGGATGGCTTTTGTTTCGGTGCAACATCGTGGGCCGAAGGGCCTGTACTGCGCTGTATTGTTCTATGTTCTAACACTCCCTATCTCTGTAACCTCCTCCAGCCCATACTCCCCTCCCCATCTCTGTAATCTCCTCCAGCCCCGACAAGCCTCCCTATCTCTCTAACCTCCTCCAGCCCATACTCCCCTCCCTATCTCTGTAACCTCCTCCAGCCCCCTACAACCCTCCCTATCTCTGTAACCTCCTCCAGCCCCTCCAAGCATCCCTATCTCTGTAACCTCCATCCCCAACCCCCCTCTCTATCTCTGTAACCTCCCCAAGCCCTACAACCTCCCTCTCTCTGTAACCTCCTCCAGCCCCCTACAACACTCCCTATCTCTGTAACCTCCCCCAGCCCTACAATCTCCCTATTTCTGTAACCTCCTGCAGCCCCCTACACCCCTTCCTATCTCTGTAACCTCCTCCAGCCCATATACTCCTCCCTATCTCTGTAACCTCCTCCAGCCCCTACACCCCTCCCTATCTCTGTAACCTCCTCCAGCCCCTACAACTCTCCCTATCTCTGTAACCTCCTCCAGCCCCTACAACCCTCCCTATGTCTGTAACCTCCTCAAGCCCGATACACACCTCCCTATCTCTGTAACCTCCTTCAGCCCCTACAACCCTCCCTGTCTCTGTAACCTCCTCCAGCCCCTACAACCCTCCCTATCTCTGTAACCTCCTCCAGCCCCCTACAACCCTCCCTATCTCTGTAACCTCCTCCAACCACTACAACCCTCCCTATCTCTGTAACCTCCTCCAGCCCCCTACAACCCTCCCTGTCTCTGTAACCTCCTCCAGCTCCTACAACCCTCCCTATCTCTGTAACGTCCTCCAGCCACCTACAACCCTCCCTATCTCTGTAACCTCCTCCAGCGACTACAACCCTCCCTATCTCTGTAACCTCCTCCAGCCCCCTACAACCCTCCCTGTCTCTGTAACCTCCTCCAGCTCCTAAAAACCCTCCCTATCTCTGTAACCTCCTCCAGCCCCCTACAACCCTCCCTATCTCTGTAACCTCCTCCAGCCACTACAACGCTCCCTATCTCTGTAACCTCCTCCAGCCCCCTACAACCCTCCCTGTCTCTGTAACCTCCTCCAGCCCGCTACAACCCTCCCTATCTCTGTAACCTCCTCCAGCCCCTACAACCCTCCCTATCTCTGTAACCTACTCCAGCTCCTACAACCCTCCCTATCTCTGGAACCTCCTCCAGCTCCTACAACCCTCCCTGTCTCTGTAACATCCTCCAGCCCCTGCAACCCTCCCTATCTCTGGAACCTCCTCCGGCTCCTACAACCCTCCCTATCTCTGTAACCTCCTCCAGCCCCTGCAACCCTCCCTATCTCTGGAACCTCCTCCAGCTCCTACAACCCTCCCTGTCACTGTAACCTCCTCCAGCTCCTACAACCCTCCCTATCTCTGGAACCTCCTCCAGCTCCTACAACCCTCCCTGTCACTGTAACCTCCTCCAGCTCCTACAACCCTCCCTGTCTCTGTAACCTCCTCCAGCCCCTGCAACCCTCCCTATCTCTGGAACCTCCTCCAGCTCCTACAACCCTCCCTGTCACTGTAACCTCCTCCAGCTCCTACACCCCTCCCTATCTCTGGAACCTCCTCCAGCTCCTACAACCCTCCCTATCTCAGGACATTTTTTGAATCCCTGGATTGAGTCCGTCCCACCCTGGAGGGGGTGGGGTTTTGGGACAGAGTTACTGCGAGAGGGTGGTAGCAAAGGTTGGTTCCCATCCAGCCTCACCTCCTTAGTCCCTCTCTCGGAGAGTCCAGCCAGCTTGGGAATATTGTAGATGTCCGCATCTGGAATTGTGTACACGTCCTCCATCGCGGTCAGTGGGACGTCAGACGCCTGAGACAGACAATGGGGAAACAGCGAGGTTAGATACAGAGTAAAGCTCCCCCTACACTGTCCCCATCAAACACTCCCAGGACAGGTACAGCACGGGGTTAGATACAGAGTAAAGCTCCCCCTACACTGTCCCCATCAAACACTCCCAGGACAGGTACAGCACGGGGTTAGATACAGAGTAAAGCTCCCTCTACACTGTCCCCATCAAATACTCCCAGGACAGGTACAGCACAGGGTTAGATACAGAGTAAAGCTCCCTCGACACTGTCCCCATCAAACACTCCCAGGACAGGTACAGCACGGGGTTAGATACAGAGTAAATCTCCCTCTACACTGTCCCCATCAAACACTCCCAGGACAGGTACAGCACGGGGTTAGATACAGAGTAAAGCTCCCTCTACACTGTCCCCATCAAACACTCCCAGGACAGGCACAGCACAGGGTTAGATACAGAGTAAAGCTCCCTCTACACTGTCCCCATCAAACACTCCCAGGACAGGTACAGCACGGGGTTAGATACAGAGTAAAGCTCCCTCTACACTGTCCCCATCAAACACTCCCAGGACAGGTACAGCACGGGGTCAGATACAGAGTAAAGCTCCCTCTACACTATCCCCATCAAACACTCCCAGGACAGGTACAGCACGGGGTCAGATACAGAGTAAAGCTCCCTCTACACTGTCCCCATCAAACACTCCCAGGACAGGTACAGCACGGGGTTAGATACAGAGTAAAGCTCCCTCTACACTGTTCCCATCAAACACTCCCAGGACAGGTACAGCACGGGGTTAGATACAGAGTAAAGCTCCCTCGACACTGTCCCCATCAAACACTCCCAGGACAGGTACAGCACGGGGTTAGATACAGAGTAAAGCTCCCTCTACACTGTCCCCATCAAACACTCCCAGGACAGGTACAGCACGGGGTTAGATACAGAGTGAAGCTCCCTCTACACTGTCCCCATCAAACACTCCCAGGACAGGTACAGCACGGGGTTAGATACAGAGTAAAGCTCCCTCGACACTGTCCCCATCAAACACTCCCAGGACAGGTACAGCACGGGGTTAGATACAGAGTAAAGCTCCCTCTACACTGTCCCCATCAAACACTCCCAGCACAGGTACAGCACGGGGTTAGATACAGAGTAAAGCTCCCTCGACACTGTCCCCATCAAACACTCCCAGGACAGGTACAGCACGGGGTTAGATACAGAGTAAATCTCCCTCTACACTGTCCCCATCAAACACTCCCAGGACAGGTACAGCACGGGGTTAGATACAGAGTAAAGCTCCCTCTACACTGTCCCCATCAAACACTCCCAGGACAGGCACAGCACAGGGTTAGATACAGAGTAAAGCTCCCCCTACACTGTCCCCATCAAACACTCCCAGGACAGGTACAGCACGGGGTTAGATACAGAGTAAAGCTCCCTCTACACTGTCCCCATCGAACACTCCCAGGACAGGTACAGCACGGGGTTAGATACAGAGTAAAGCTCCCTCAACACTGTCCCCATCAAACACTCCCAGGACAGGTACAGCACAGGGTTAGATACAGAGTAAAGCTCCCTCTACACTGTCCCCATCAAACACTCCCAGGACAGGTACAGCACGGGGTTAGATACAGAGTAAAGCTCCCTCTACACTGTCCCCATCAAACACTCCCAGGACAGGTACAGCACGGGGTCAGATACAGAGTAAAGCTCCCTCTACACTATCCCCATCAAACACTCCCAGGACAGGTACAGCACGGGGTCAGATACAGAGTAAAGCTCCCTCTACACTGTCCCCATCAAACACTCCCAGGACAGGTACAGCACGGGGTTAGATACAGAGTAAAGCTCCCTCTACACTGTTCCCATCAAACACTCCCAGGACAGGTACAGCACGGGGTTAGATACAGAGTAAAGCTCCCTCGACACTGTCCCCATCAAACACTCCCAGGACAGGTACAGCACGGGGTTAGATACAGAGTAAAGCTCCCGCTACACTGTCCCCATCAAACACTCCCAGGACAGGTACAGCACTGGGTTAGATACAGAGTAAAGCTCCCTCTACACTGTCCCCATCAATCACTCCCAGGACAGGTACAGCACGGGGTTAGATACAGAGTAAAGCTCCCTCTACACTGTCCCCATCAAACACTCCCAGGACAGGTACAGCACGGGGTTAGATACAGAGTAAAGCTCCCTCTACACTGTCCCCATCAAACACTCCCAGGACAGGTACAGCACGGGGTTAGATACAGAGAAAAGCTCCCTCTACACTGTCCCCATCAAACACTCCCAGGACAGGTACAGCACGGGGTTAGATACAGAGTAAAGCTCCCTCTACACTGTCCCCATCAAACACTCCCAGGACAGGTACAGCACGGGGTTAGATACAGAGTAAAGCTCCCTCTACACTGTCCCCATCAAACACTCCCACGACAGGTACAGCACGGGGTTAGATACAGAGTAAAGCTCCCACTACACTGTCCCCATCAAACACTCCCAGGACAGGTACAGCACGGGGTTAGATACAGAGTAAAGCTCCCTCTACACTGTCCCCATCAAACACTCCCAGGACAGGTACAGCACGGGGTTAGATACAGAGTAAAGCTCCCTCTACACTGTCCCCATCAAACACTCCCACGACAGGTACAGCACGGGGTTAGATACAGAGTAAAGCTCCCTCTACACTGTCCCCATCAAACACTCCCAGGACAGGTACAGCACGGGGTTAGATACAGAGTAAAGCTCCCTCTACACTGTCCCCATCAAACACTCCCAGGACAGGTACAGCACGGGGTTAGATACAGAGTAAAGCTCCCTCTACACTGTCCCCATCAAACACTCCCGGGACAGGTACAGCACGGGGTTAGATACAGAGTAAAGCTCCCTCTACACTGTCCCCATCAAACACTCCCAGGACAGGTACAGCACGGGGTTAGATACAGAGTAAAGCTCCCTCCACACTGTCCCCATCAAACACTCCCAGGACAGGTACAGCACGGTGTTAGATACAGAGTAAAGCTCCCTCTACACTGTCCCCATCAAACACTCCCAGGACAGGTACAGCACGGGGTTAGATACAGAGTAAAGCTCCCTCTACACTGTCCCTATCAAACACTCCCAGGACAGGTACAGCACAGGGTTAGATACAGAGTAAAGCTCCCTCCACGCTGTCGCCATCAAACACTCCCAGGACAGGTACAGCACGGGGTTATATACAGAGTAAAGCTCCCTCTACACTGTCCCCATCAAACACTCCCAGGACAGGTACAGCACAGGGTTAGATACAGAGTAAAGCTCCCTCTACACTGTCCCCATCAAACACTCCCAGGGCAGGTACAGCACGGGGTTAGATACAGAGTAAAGCTCCCTCCACACTGTCGCCATCAAACACTCCCAGGACAGGTACAGCACGGGGTTAGATACAGAGTAAAGCTCCCTCTACACTGTCCCCATCAAAAACTCCCAGGACAGGTACAGCACAGGGTTAGATACAGAGTAAAGCTCCCTCTACACTGTCCCCATCAAACACCCCCAGGACAGGTACAGCACGGGGTCAGATACAGAGTAAAGCTCCCTCTACACTGTCCCCATCAAACACTCCCAGGACAGGTACAGCACGGGGTTAGATACAGAGTAAAGCTCCCTCTACACTGTCCCCATCAAACACTCCCAGGACAGGTACAGCACGGGGTTAGATACAGAGTAAAGCTCCCTCTACACTGTCCCCATCAAACACTCCCAGGACAGGTACAGCACGGGGTTAGATACAGAGTAAAGCTCCCTCTACACTGTCCCCATCAAACACTCCCAGGACAGGTACAGCACGGGGTTAGATACAGAGTAAAGCTCCCTCTACACTGTCCCCATCAAACACTCCCAGGACAGGTACAGCACGGGGTTAGATACAGAGTAAAGCTCCCTCTACACTGTCCCCATCAAACACTCCCAGGACAGGTACAGCACGGGGTTAGATACAGAGTAAAGCTCCCTCTACACTGTCCCCATCAAACACTCCCAGGACAGGTACAGCACGGGGTTAGATACATAGTAAAGCTCCCTCTACACTGTCCCCATCAAACACTCCCAGGACAGGTACAGCACGGGGTTAGATACAGAGTAAAGCTCCCTCTACACTGTCCCCATCAAACACTCCCAGGACAGGTACAGCACGGGGTTAGATACATAGGAAAGCTCCCTCTGCACTGTCCCCAACAAACACTCCCAGGACAGGTACAGCACGGGGTTAGATACAGAGTAAAGCTCCCTCTACACTGTCCCCATCAAACACTCCCAGGACAGGTACAGCACGGGGTTAGATACAGAGTAAAGCTCCCTCGACACTGTCCCCATCAAACACTCCCAGGACAGGTACAGCACGGGGTTAGATACAGAGTAAAGCTCCCTCTACACTGTCCCCATTAAACACTCCCAGGACAGATACAGCACGGGGTTAGATACAGAGTAAAGCTCCCTCGACACAGTCCCCATCAAACACTCCCAGGACAGGTACAGCACGGGGTTAGATACAGAGTAAAGCTCCCTCTACACTGTCCCCATCAAACACTCCCAGGACAGGTACAGCACGCGGTTAGATACAGAGATAAGCTCCCTCTGCACTGTCCCCATCAAACACTCCCAGGACAGGTACAGCACGGGGTTAGATACAGAGTAAAGCTCCCTCTACACTGTCCCCATCAAACACTCCCAGGACAGGTACAGCACGGGGTTAGGTACAGGATAAAGCTCCCTCTACACTGTCCCCATCAAATACTCCCAGGACAGGTACAGCACGGGGTTAGATACAGAGTAAATCTCCCTCTACACTGTCCCCATCAAACACTCCCAGGACAGGTACAGCACAGGGTTAGATACAGAGTAAAGCTCCCTCTACACTGTCCCCATCAAACACTCCCAGGACAGGTACAGCACGGGGTTAGATACAGAGTAAAGCTCCCTCTACACTGTCCCCATCAAACACTCCCAGGGCAGGTACAGCACGGGGTTAGATACAGAGTAAAGCTCCTTCCACACTGTCGCCATCAAACACTCCCAGGACAGGTACAGCACGGGGTTAGATACAGAGTAAAGCTCCCTCTACACTGTCCCCATCAAACACTCCCAGGACAGGTACAGCACAGGGTTAGATACAGAGTAAAGCTCCCTCTACACTGTCCCCATCAAACACTCCCAGGGCAGGTACAGCACGGGGTTAGATACAGAGTAAAGCTCCCTCCACACTGTCGCCATCAAACACTCCCAGGACAGGTACAGCACGGGGTTAGATACAGAGTAAAGCTCCCTCTACACTGTCCCCATCAAAAACTCCCAGGACAGGTACAGCACAGGGTTAGATACAGAGTAAAGCTCCCTCTACACTGTCCCCATCAAACACCCCCAGGACAGGTACAGCACGGGGTCAGATACAGAGTAAAGCTCCCTCTACACTGTCCCCATCAAACACTCCCAGGACAGGTACAGCACGGGGTTAGATACAGAGTAAAGCTCCCTCTACACTGTCCCCATCAAACACTCCCAGGACAGGTACAGCACGGGGTTAGATACAGAGTAAAGCTCCCTCTACACTGTCCCCATCAAACACTCCCAGGACAGGTACAGCACGGGGTTAGATACAGAGTAAAGCTCCCTCTACACTGTCCCCATCAAACACTCCCAGGACAGGTACAGCACGGGGTTAGATACAGAGTAAAGCTCCCTCTACACTGTCCCCATCAAACACTCCCAGGACAGGTACAGCACGGGGTTAGATACAGAGTAAAGCTCCCTCTACACTGTCCCCATCAAACACTCCCAGGACAGGTACAGCACGGGGTTAGATACAGAGTAAAGCTCCCTCTACACTGTCCCCATTAAACACTCCCAGGACAGGTACAGCACGGGGTTAGATACAGAGTAAAGCTCCCTCGACACAGTCCCCATCAAACACTCCCAGGACAGGTACAGCACGGGGTTAGATACAGAGTAAAGCTCCCTCTACACTGTCCCCATGAAACACTCCCAGGACAGGTACAGCGCGGGGCTAGATACAGAGTAAAGCTCCCTCTACACTGTCCCCATCAAACACTCCCAGGACAGGTACAGCACGGGGTTAGATACAGAGTAAAGCTCCCTCTACACTGTCCCCATCAAACACTCCCAGGACAGGTACAGCACGGGGTTAGATACAGAGTAAAGCTCCCTCGACACAGTCCCCATCAAACACTCCCAGGACAGGTACAGCGCGGGGCTAGATACAGAGTAAAGCTCCCTCTACACTGTCCCCATTAAACACTCACAGGACAGGTACAGCACGGGGTTAGATACAGAGTAAAGCTCCCTCTACACTGTCCCCATCAAACACTCCCAGGACAGGTACAGCACGGGGTTAGATACAGAGTAAAGCTCCCTCTACACTGTCCCCATCAAACACTCCCAGGACAGGTACAGCACGGGGTTAGATACAGAGTAAAGCTCCCTCTACACTGTCCCCATCAAACACTCCCAGGACAGGTACAGCACGGGGTTAGATACAGAGTAAAGCTCCCTCTACAGTGTCCCCATGAAACACTCCCAGGACAGGTACAGCACGGGGTTAGATACAGAGTAAAGCTCCCTCTGCACTGTCCCCATCAAACACTCCCAGGACAGGTACAGCACGGGGTTAGATACAGAGTAAAGCTCCCTCTACACTGTCCCCATCAAACACTCCCAGGACAGGTACAGCACGGGGTTAGATACAGAGTAAAGCTCCCTCTACACTGTCCCCATCAAACACTCCCAGGACAGGTACAGCACGGGGTTAGATACAGAGTAAAGCTCCCTCTACACTGTCCCCATCAAACACTCCCAGGACAGGTACAGCACGGGGTTAGATACAGAGTAAAGCTCCCTCTACACTGTCCCCATCAAACACTCCCAGGACAGGTACAGCACGGGGTTAGATACAGAGTAAAGCTCCCTCTACACTGTCCCCATCAAACACTCCCAGGACAGGTACAGCACGGGGTTAGATACAGAGTAAAGCACCCTCTACACTGTCCCCATCAAACACTCCCAGGACATGTACAGCACGTGGTTAGATACAGAGTAAATCTCCCTCTGCACTGTCCCCATCAAACACTCCTGGGACAGGTACAGCACGGGTTTAGATACAGAGTAAAGCTCCCGCTACACTGTCCCCATCAAACACTCCCAGGACAGGTACAGCACGGGGTTAGATACAGAGTAAAGCTCCCTCTACACTGGCCCCATCAAACACTCCCAGGACAGGTACAGCACGGGGTTAGATACAGAGTAAAGCTCCCTCTACACTGTCCCCATCAAACACTCCCAGGACAGGTACAGCACGTGGTTAGATACAGAGTAAAGCTCCCTCTGCACTGTCCCCATCAAACACTCCCAGGACAGGTACAGCACGGGGTTAGATACAGAGTAAAGCACCCTCTACACTGTCCCCATCAAACACTCCCAGGACAGGTACAGCACGGGGTTAGATACAGAGTAAAGCTCCCTCTACACTGTCCCCATCAAACACTGCCAGGACAGGTACAGCACGGGGTTAGATACAGAGTAAAGCTCCTCTACACTGTCCCCATCAAACACTCACAGGACAGGTACAGCACGGGGTTAGATACAGAGTAAAGCTCCCTCTACACTGTCCCCATCAAACAATCCCAGGACAGGTAGAGCACGGGGTTAGATCAGAGTAAAGCTCCCTCTACACTGTCCCCATCAAACACTCCCAGGACAGGTACAGCACGGGGTTAGATACAGAGTAAAGCTCCCTCTACACTGTCCCCATCAAACACTCCCAGGACAGGTACAGCACGGGGTTAGATAGAGAGTAAATCTCCCTCTACACTGTTCCCATCAAACACTCCCAGGACAGGTACAGCACGGGGTTAGATACAGAGTAAAGCGCCCTCTACACTGTCCCCATCAAACACTCCCAGGACAGGTAAAGCACGGGGTTAGATACAGAGTAAAGCTCCCTGTACACTGTCCCCATCAAACACTCCCAGGACAGGCACAGCACGGGGTTAGATACAGAGTAAATCTCCCTCGACACTGTCCCCATCAAACACTCCCAGGACAGGTACAGCACGGGGTTAGATACAGAGTAAAGCTCCCTCGACACTGTCCCCATCAAACACTCCCAAGAAAGGTACAGCACGGGGTTAGATACAGAGTAAAGCTCCCTCTACACTGTCCCCATCAAACACTCCCAGGACAGGTACAGCACGCGGTTAGATACAGAGTAAAGCTGCCTCTACACTGTCCCCATCAAAGACTCCCAGGACAGGTACAGCACGGGGTTAGATACAGAGTAAAGCTCCCTCTACACTGTCCCCATCAAACACTCCCAGGACAGGTACAGCACGGGGTTAGATACAGAGTAAAGCTCCCTCGACACTGTCCCCATCAAACACTCCCAGGACAGGTACAGCACAGGGTTAGATACAGAATAAAGCTCCCACTACACTGTCCCCATCAAACACTCACAGGACAGGTACAGCACAGGGTTAGATACAGAATAAAGCTCCCTCTACACTGTCCCCATCAAAAACTCCCACGACAGGTACAGCACGGGGTTAGATACAGAGTAAAACTCCCTCTACACTGTCCCCATCAAACACTCCCAGGACAGGTACAGCACGTAGTTAGTTACAGAGTAAAGCTCACTCTACCCTGTCCCCATCAAACACTCTCAGGACAGGTACTGCACGGGGTTAGATACAGAGTAAAGCTCCCTGTACACTGTCCCCATCAAACACTCCCAGGACAGGTGCAGCACGCGGTTAGATACAGAGTAAAGCTCCCTCTACACTGTCACCATCAAACACTCCCAGGACAGGTACAGCAGGGGGTTAGATACAGAGTAAAGCTCCCTCTACACTGTCCCCATCAAACACTCCCAGGACAGGTATAGCATGGAGTTAGATACAGAGTAAAGCTCCCTTCACACTGTCCCCATCAAACACTCCCAGGACAGGTACAGCATGGGGTTAGATACAGAGTAAAGCTCCCTCTGCACTGTCCCCATCAAACACTCCCTGGACAGGTACAGCACGGAGTTAGATACAGAGTAAAACTCCCTCTACACTGTCCCCAACAAACACTCCCAGGACAGGTACAGCACAGGGTTAGATACAGAGTAAATCTCCCTCTACACTGTCCCTATCAAACACTCCCAGGACAGGTACAGCACGGGGTTAGATACAGAGTAAAGCTCCCTCTACACTGTCCCATCAAACACTCCCAGGACAGGTACAGCACGGGGTTAGGTACAGAGTAAAGCTCCCTCTACACTGTCCACATCATACACTCGCAGGACAGGTACAGCACGGGGTTAGATACAGAGTAAAGCTCCCTCTACACTGTCCCCATCAAACACTCCCGGGACAGGTACAGCACGGGGTTAGATACAGAGTAAAGCTCCCTCCACACTGTCCCCATCAAACACACCCAGGACAGGTACAGCACGAGGTTAGATACAGAGTAAAGCTTCCTCTACACTGTTCCCATCAAACACTCCCAGTCCAGGTACAGCACCGGGTTAGATACAGAGTAAAACGCCCTCTACACTATCCCCATCAAACACTCCCAGGACAGGTACAGCACGGGGTTAGATACAGAGTAAAGCTCCCTCTACACTGTCCCCATCAAACACTCCCAGGACAGGTACAGCACGGGGTTAGATACAGAGTAAAGCTCCCTCGACACTGTCCCCATCAAACACTCCCAGGACAGGTACAGCACGGGGTTAGATACAGAGTAAAGCTCCCTCTACACTGTCCCCATCAAACACTCCCAGGACAGGTACAGCACGGGGTTATATACAGAGTAAAGTTCCCTCGACACTGTCCCCATCAAACACTCCCAGGACAGGTACAGCACGGGGTTAGATACAGAGTAAAGCTGCCTCAACACTGTTCCCATCAAACACTCCCAGGACAGGTACAGCACGGGGTTAGATACATAGTAAAGCTCCCTCTACACTATCCCCATCAAACACTCCCAGGACAGGTACAGCACGCGGTTAGATACAGAGTAAAGTTCCCTCGACACTGTCCCCATCAAACACTCCCAGGACAGGTACAGCACGGGGTTAGATACAGAGTAAAGCTGCCTCAACACTGTTCCCATCAAACACTCCCAGGACAGGTACAGCACGGGGTTAGATACAGAGTAAAGCTCCCTCTACACTGTCCCCATCAAACACTCCCAGGACAGGTACAGCACGCGGTTAGATACAGAGTAAAGCTGCCTCTACACTGTCCCCATCAAAGAATCCCAGGACAGGTACAGCACGGGGTTAGATATAGAGTAAAGCTCCCTCTACACTGTCCCCATCAAACACTCCCAGGACAGGTACAGCACGGGGTTAGATACAGAGTAAAGCTCCCTCGACACTGTCCCCATCAAACACTCCCAGGACAGGTACAGCACAGGGTTAGATACAGAATAAAGCTCCCTCTACACTGTCCCCATCAAACACTCCCAGGACAGGTACAGCACAGGGTTAGATACAGAATAAAGCTCCCTCTACACTGTCCCCATCAAAAACTCCCACGACAGGTACAGCACGGGGTTAGATACAGAGTAAAACTCCCTCTACACTGTCCCCATCAAACACTCCCAGGACAGGTACAGCACGTAGTTAGTTACAGAGTAAAGCTCACTCTACCCTGTCCCCATCAAACACTCTCAGGACAGGTACTGAACGGGGTTAGATACAGAGTAAAGCTCCCTGTACACTGTCCCCATCAAACACTCCCAGGACAGGTGCAGCACGCGGTTAGATACAGAGTAAAGCTCCCTCTACACTGTCACCATCAAACACTCCCAGGACAGGTACAGCAGGGGGTTAGATACAGAGTAAAGCTCCCTCTACACTGTCACCATCAAACACTCCCAGGACAGGTACAGCACGCGGTTAGATACAGAGTAAAGTTCCCTCGACACTGTCCCCATCAAACACTCCCAGGACAGGTACAGCACGGGGTTAGATACAGAGTAAAGCTGCCTCAACACTGTTCCCATCAAACACTCCCAGGACAGGTACAGCACGGGGTTAGATACAGAGTAAAGCTCCCTCTACACTGTCCCCATCAAACACTCCCAGGACAGGTACAGCACGCGGTTAGATACAGAGTAAAGCTGCCTCTACACTGTCCCCATCAAAGACTCCCAGGACAGGTACAGCACGGGGTTAGATACAGAGTAAAGCTCCCTCTACACTGTCCCCATCAAACACTCCCAGGACAGGTACAGCACGGGGTTAGATACAGAGTAAAGCTCCCTCGACACTGTCCCCATCAAACACTCCCAGGACAGGTACAGCACAGGGTTAGATACAGAATAAAGCTCCCTCTACACTGTCCCCATCAAACACTCCCAGGACAGGTACAGCACAGGGTTAGATACAGAATAAAGCTCCCTCTACACTGTCCCCATCAAAAACTCCCACGACAGGTACAGCACGGGGTTAGATACAGAGTAAAACTCCCTCTACACTGTCCCCATCAAACACTCCCAGGACAGGTACAGCACGTAGTTAGTTACAGAGTAAAGCTCACTCTACCCTGTCCCCATCAAACACTCTCAGGACAGGTACTGCACGGGGTTAGATACAGAGTAAAGCTCCCTGTACACTGTCCCCATCAAACACTCCCAGGACAGGTGCAGCACGCGGTTAGATACAGAGTAAAGCTCCCTCTACACTGTCACCATCAAACACTCCCAGGACAGGTACAGCAGGGGGTTAGATACAGAGTAAAGCTCCCTCTACACTGTCACCATCAAACACTCCCAGGACAGGTATAGCATGGAGTTAGATACAGAGTAAAGCTCCCTTCACACTGTCCCCATCAAACCCTCCCAGGACAGGTTCAGCACGGGGTTAGATACAGAGTACATCTCCCTCTACACTGTCCCCATCAAACACTCCCAGGACAGGTACAGCACAGGGTTAGATACAGAGTAAAGCTCCCTCTACACTGTCCCCATCAAACACTCCCAGGACAGGTACAGCATGGGGTTAGATACAGAGTAAAGCTCCCTCTACACTCTTCCCATCAAACACTCCCAGGACAGGTACAGCACGGGGTTAGATACAGAGTAAAGCTCCCTCTGCACTGTCCCCATCAAACACTCCCAGGACAGGTACAGCACGTGGTTAGATACAGAGTAAAGCTCCCTCTACACTGTCCCCATCAAACACTCCCAGGACAGGTACAGCACGTCGTTAGATACAGAGTAAAGCTCCCTCTGCACTGTCCCCATCAAACACTCCCAGGACAGGTACAGCATGTGGTTAGATACAGAGTAAAGCTCCCTCTACACTGTCCCCATCAAACACTCCCAGGACAGGTACAGCACGTGGTTAGATACAGAGTAAAGCTCCCTCTACACTGTCCCCATCAAACACTCCCAGGGCAGGTACAGCACGGGGTTAGATACAGAGTAAAGCTCCCTCTACACTGTCCCCATCAAACACTCCCAGGACAGGTACAGCACGGGGTTAGGTACAGAGTAAAGCTCCCTCTACACTGTCCCCATCAAACACTCCCAGGACAGGTACAGCACGGTGTTAGATACAGAGTAAAGCTCCCTCTACACTGTCCCCATCAAACACTCCCAGGCCTGGTACAGAGAACATAGAACATAGAACGATACAGTGCAGTACAGGCCCTTCGGCCCACGATGTTTCACCGACATGGGAAGTCAAAAAACAAAAGCCATCTAACCTACACTATACCATTATCATCCATATGCTTATCCAATAAACTTTTAAATGCCCTCAATGTTGGCGAGTTCACTACTGTTGCAGGTAGGGCATTCCACGGCCACACTACTCTTTGCTTAAACCTCTGACCTTTGTCCTATATCTATTACCCCTCAGTTTAAGGCTATGTCCCCTCGTGCCAGCCATTTCCATCCGCGGGAGAAGGCTCTCACTGTCCACCCTATCTAACCCCCTGATCATTTTGTATGCCTCTATTAAGTCTCCTCTTAACCTTCTTCTCTCCAACGAAAACAACCTCAAGTCCGTCAGCCTTTCCTCATAAGATTTTCCCTCCATACCAGGCAACATCCTGGTAAATCTCCTCTGCACCCGATCCAAAGCTTCCACGTCCTTCCTATAATGAGGTGACCAGAACTGTCCGCAATATTCCAAATGCGGCCGTACCAGAGTTCTGTACAACTGCAACATGACCTCCCGACTCCGGAACTCAATCCCTCTACCAATAAAGGCCAACACTCCATAGGCCTTCTTCACAACCCTATCAACCTGGGTGGCAACTTTCAGGGATCTATGTACATGGACACCGAGATCCCTCTGCTCATCCACACTTCCAAGAATTTTACCATTAGCCAAATATTCCGCATTCCGGTTATTCCTTCCAAAGTGAATCACCTCACACTTCTCTACATTAAACTCCATTTGCCACCTCTCAGCCCAGCTCTGCAGCTTATCTATGTCCCTCTGTAACCTGCTACATCCTTCCGCACTGTCGACAACACCACCGACTTTAGTGTCGTCTGCAAATTTACTCACCCACCCTTCTGCGCCTTCCTCTAGGTCATTGATAAAAATGACAAACAGCAACGGCCCCAGAACAGATCCTTGTGGTACGGCACTTGTAACTGAACTCCATTCTGAACATTTCCCATCAACCACCACCCTCTGTCTTCTTTCAGCTAGCCAATTTCTGACCCACATCTTTAAATCACCCTCAATCCCCAGCCTCCGTATTTTCTGCAATAGCCTACCGTGGGGAACCTTATCAAATGCTTTACTGAAATCCATATACACCACATCAACTGCTCTACCCTTATCTACCTGTTCAGTCACCTTCTCAAAGAACTCGATAAGGTTTGTGTGGCATGACCTACCCTTCACAAAGCCATGCTGACTATCCCTAATCGTATTATTCCTATCTAGATGATTATAAATCTTGTCCCTTATAATCCCCTCCAAGACTTTACCCACGACAGACGTGAGGCTCACCGGCCTATAGTTGCCGGGTTTGTCTCTGCTCCCCTTTTTGAACAAAGGGACCACATTTGCTATTCTCCAGTCCTCTGGCACTATTCCTGTAGCCAATGATGACATAAAAATCAAAGCCAAAGGCTCAGCAATCTCTTCCCTGGCCTCCCAGAGAATCCTAGGATAAATCCCATCGGGCCCCGGGGACTTATCTATTTTCAGCCTGTCCAGAATTGCCAACACCTCTTCCCTACGTACCTCAATGCCATCTATTCTATTAGCCTGGGTCTCAGCATTCTCCTCCACAACATTATCTTTTTCCTGAGTGAATACTGACGAAAAATATTCATTTAGTATCTCGCCTATCTCTTCAGACTCCATACACAACTTCCCATCCCTGTCCTTGACTGGTCCTACTCTTTCCCTAGTCATTCGCTTATTCCTGACATACCTATAGAAAGCTTTTGGGTTTTCCTTGATCCTACCTGCCAAATACTTCTCATGTCCCCTCCTTGCTCGTCTTAGCTCTCTCTTTAGATCCTTCCTCGCTACCTTGTAACTATCAAGCGCCCCAACTGAAACTTCACACCTCATCTTCACATAGGCCTCCTTCTTCCTCTTAACAAGAGATTCCACTTCTTTGGTAAACCATGGTTCCCTCGCTCGACGCCTTCCTCGCTGCCTGACCGGTACGTACTTATCAAGAACACGCAGTAGCTGTTCCTTGAACAAGCTCCACTTATCCAGTGTGCCCAACACTTGCAGCCTACTTCTCCACCTTATCCCCCCCAAGTCACGTCTAATGGCATCATAATTGCCCTTCCCCCAGCTATAACTCTTGCCCTGCGGGGTATACTTATCCCTTTCCATCCCTAACGTAAACGTCACCGAATTGTGGTCACTGTCCCCAAAGTGCTCAACAACCTCCAAATCTAACACCTGGCCTGGTTCATTACCCAAAACCAAATCCAATGTGGCCTCGCCTCTTGTTGGCCTGTCAACATATTGTTTCAGGAAACCCTCCTGCACACATTGTACAAAAAACGACCCATCTATTGTACTCGAACTATATCTTTTCCAGTCAATATTTGGAAAGTTAAAGTCTTCCATAATAACTACCCTGTTACTTTCGCTCTTATCCAGAATCATCTTCGCCATCCTTTCCTCTACATCCCTAGAACTATTTGGAGGCCGATAGAAAACTCCCAACAAGGTGACCTCTCCTTTCCTGTTTCTAACCTCAGCCCATCCTACCTCAGAAGAAGAGTCCCCATCTAGCATCCTCTCCGCCACCGTAATACTGCTCTTGACTAGCAGCGCCACACCTCCCCCTCTTTTGCCTCCTTCTCTGAGCTTACTAAAACACCTAAACCCCGGAGCCTGCAACAACCATTCCTGTCCCTGCTCTATCCATGTCTCTGAAATGGCCACAACATCGAAGTCCCAGGTACCAACCCATGCTGCCAGTTCCCCTACCTTATTTCGTATACTCCTGGCATTGAAGTAGACACACTTCAAACCACCGACCTGAACACTGGCCCCCTCCTGCGAAGTCAAATCTGTGCTCCTGACCTTTATACTCTCAATCTCCCTTACCCTAAAACTGCAATCCAGGTTCCATGCCCCTGCTGCATTAGTTTAAGTACATAAGTACAGCAAGGGGTTAGATACAGAGTAAAGCTCCCTCTACACTGGTCCCATCAAACACTCACAGGACAGGGACAGCACGGTGTTAGATACAGAGTAAAGCTCCCTCTACACTGTCCCCATCAAACACTCCTCAGACAGGGGCAGCACGGGGTGAGATACAGAGTAAAACTCCCTCGGCACTGTCCCCATCAAACACTCCCAGGACAGGTACAGCACGGGGTTAGATACAGAGTAAAGCTCCCTCTACACTGTCCCCATCAAACACTCCCAGGACAGGTACAGCACGGGGTTAGATACAGAGTAAAGCTCCCACTGCACTGTCCCCATCAAACACTCCCAGGACAGGTACAGCACGGGGTTAGATACAGAGTAAAGCTCCCACTGCACTGTCCCCATCAAACACTCCCAGGACAGGTACAGCACGGGGTTAGATACAGAGTAAAGCTCCCTCTACACTGTCCCCATCAAACACTCCCAGGACAGGTACAGCACGGGGTTAAATACAGAGTAAAGCTCCCTCTACACTGTCCCCATCAAACACACCCAGGACAGGTACAGCACGGGGTTAGATACAGAGTAAAGCTCCCTCTACACTGTCCCCATCAAACACTCCCAGGACAGGTACAGCACGCGGTTAGATACAGAATAAAGCTCCCTCTACACTGTCCCCATCAAACACACCCAGGACAGGTACAGCACGGGGTTCGATACAGAGTAAAGCTCCCTCTCCACTGTCCCCATCTAACACTCCCAGGACAGGTACAGCACGGGGTTAGATACAGAGTAAAGCTCCCTCTACACTGTCCCCATCAAACACTCCCAGGACAGGTACAGCACGGGGTTAGATACAGAGTAAAGCTCCCTCTACACTGTCCCCATCAAACACTCCCAGGACAGGTACAGCACAGGGTTAGATACAGAGTAAAGCTCCCTCTACACTGTCCCCATCAAACACTCCCAGGACAGGTACAGCACTGGGTTAGATACAGAGTAAAGCTCCCTCTACACTGTCCCCATCAAACACTCCCAGGACAGGTACAGCACGGGGTTAAATACAGAGTAAAGCTCCCTCTACACTGTCCCCATCAAACACACCCAGGACAGGTACAGCACGGGGTTAGATACAGAGTAAAGCTCCCTCTACACTGTCCCCATCAAACACTCCCAGGACAGGTACAGCACGCGGTTAGATACAGAATAAAGCTCCCTCTACACTGTCCCCATCAAACACACCCAGGACAGGTACAGCACGGGGTTAGATACAGAGTAAAGCTCCCTCTCCACTGTCCCCATCTAACACTCCCAGGACAGGTACAGCACGGGGTTAGATACAGAGTAAAGCTCCCTCTACACTGTCCCCATCAAACACTCCCAGGACAGGTACAGCACGGGGTTAGATACAGAGTAAAGCTCCCTCTACACTGTCCCCATCAAACACTCCCAGGACAGGTACAGCACAGGGTTAGATACAGAGTAAAGCTCCCTCTACACTGTCCCTATCAAACACTCCCAGGACAGGTACAGCACGGGGTTAGATACAGAGTAAAGCTCCCTCTACACTGTCCCCATCAAACACTCCCAGGACAGGTACAGCACGGGGTTAGATACAGAGTAAAGCTCCCTCTACACTGTCCCCATCAAACACTCCCAGGACAGGGACAGCACGGGGTTAGATACAGAAACCTGCCCCATCAGGTCAACACAATTGTCTGAGATTAACTGATTGTCGCTTGTAATACATCAGCACTGACTCGAGCTCAGTAAACACTTACCAGATCCAGAACTAGTGACATTAGTAACACTGGGAAAACCGTGTGCATTTAGGGTATGATCATGGCTGATCGCTTTGCGTTCCGACCTCCGCATTCGTCATCCAACCCCGATAACCTTTGAACCCCTGACCTGACGAGAATGCATCTCCCTCCCACCTTGAAGACATACAGGGACCCCCTCCCCCACTCCCGCCTCTACCGCCCTCCCGAGGAACCTAGCCCAGTCTGTCTGACCTCTCCTCATAAAACACCCCGCTCATACTCCATTTGAGGAACTCTCTGCTTCTTTATTTTTCCTGCCAGGGTGACCAGCTTCGCATGTTCCCACATTTGTCTCCACCCGCCAGAGTTCTGGAAATCGAACGAAGGTACATCTATTGATTCTCCTTTTCCCGTCAAAGGATTTAATTCGTGGAACACCATGTCCCTTTGGTGATTCCTCGGGACTCCCTCGGGCCTTTTGCACTGCCCCAATGTGTAGCCTCGTCAATGATCGTTCTCGCACCTTCTCGAGGGCAATGACTCCTTAAAATTGCTAAATATTGATCGCAATAACCCTTAACCCTTCAGTCCCACTCAAACAACAGGAAAACCCGTGTCAGCTCTCGATCCACTTTTAAATATAGTTAGCAGTGCTTCAAAGGGATTCTCTTTCGGGAATGTTTGAAGCGATCGTCTTGAATGTGGTCAGAACTCCAGCTGGAGTCTCCGGAACCTTCCAAAGAGCAAAGAACAAAGAAAAGTACAGCACAGGAACAGGCCCTTCGGCCCTCCAAGCCCGTGCCGACCATGCTGCCCGACTAAACTAAAATCTTCTACACTTCCTGGGTCCGTCTATTCCCATCCTATTCATGTATTTGTCAAGATGCCCCTTAAACGTCACTATCGTCCCTGCTTCCACCACCTCCTTCGGGGTTTGCCTTCCATCTCCAAGCTGCAAACCCCTGTCTGTCTCAACCCGCTGTCGAGGCTGCCTAACCTGTTACCGGGGCAAATCGTATCAGATCATAAAGATCTGCTATGACCTTATTGAATGGCGGAGCAGGGTGGGGGTGAGGGGGAGGGGGGGGCAGATGACTTACGCTGCTCTTCGTTCTTATCCAGCTCAAACACAGTGTATCTAATTGACTACTCCACCGGGCGCCCTCGTGATCCAAACGAAAAACCATTAGCCCAAGCTTTTACAACGCTTTAATTGCACCGCTGGCTCCCGAGAAGTTGTCTTTCAAACCAGGATGCTCCAAAAACATGACAGCAGCACTCGCACACACCCCCAGTACCAAAAGTACAATTTATTTGAAATTCCTCACAAGGTTGGGCTCGCTCCTGTAACAGGTTCTGCAGTTCAGCAACCCCCCCCCCCCCCCCCCGGTTTAACCCCTCGCCCTGCACCCAATCGAACACGTCGGCCCCTCCCCGCGTCCCGCGCCACGCTCGCTCAACCCCTTACCTCTCTGTCTTGCGTCACGACCTCCGAGGAGCCTCTGTTGACCGAGGATGAGGTCCGGTTGACTTCTGGCCCCTGAAGTGTGGGCGCCCCCCAGTTGACCTGTGACCCTCTGAGCGATGGGGGCACCTGGTAGACCTCTGACCTCTGGAATGGGGGTCTTGCCCAGCTGACCTTGGACCCCTCGAGCGCGGGGGGCACCTGGTAGACCTCCGACTCCTGGGCGGGTGCGTCGGTCCGGCCGACCCTTGACCCCTCCAGCGGCGCCGGCACCTGGTAGACCTCCGACTCCTGGATGGGTGCGTCGGTCCGGCCGACCCTTGACCCCTCCAGCGGCGCCGGCACCTGGTAGACCTCCGACTCCTGGGCGGGCGCGTTGGCCCAGCTGACCCTTGACCCCTCCAGCGGCGCCGGCACCTGGTAGATCTCCGACTCCTGGGCGGGCGCGCCGGCGCCAACCTCTTCGGGGCCACCTTCCAGGAGCTTCAGCCGGTTGCCGGGGACGATGCCCAGGCGACCGTGGAGGGAGCAGAGCCACCAGCCGCCCAGGCCGGCCGTGCCGCGCTCCACCACCATCAGGATCTCCCCGCGTCGGAAGGAGAGCTCGTCCGCGCTCTCCGCCATGTTGTCGTACAGCGCTCTGGCCAGCAGGTTCTGGAGAGGGGGAAATGCGGCAAGGTCGAGGGAGAGAGAAAGAGAAAGAGAAAGAGAGGGGACATGGTGAGACCCTCAACCAGCTGGCACAAGTTTCAATTCCCTCCGCCACCTCGATAACTCGGTTCCCAGTTTCAAAATGGCCGCCCAAAATGGCCGCCACTTTAGCCTGCGACTGGGCCCCACCCCCTTCTCTCATCGTCAGGACTCCCCAGCTTCCGGAGGGGGGGGGGGTGTTTGCGTTGCCCCCTCTTGGGCCCACCAAGCCCTCAAAACGCTCAGCAGTTCACTGACTACACGCTTGCCCTCCGCCCTCCCCCAGACGAGGTAGGCCCAGTTTCCCCCTTGGCCTCCTGTGGTGCCCCCGCCCAACCCCCCCCCACCCCAATCTCCCTCCCACCCCAGGCGAATCCCTTCTCCCTCGAGTGAGTATCGGCCTTCTGCCGAGGGACCGGGCCGTTTTTTGAGCGTTGTAGCTTAGCGAGGAGCTCCCTCAGGCTGCAGGCAGGGCCTAGGTGAGGCAAACAGTTCCCAGCTAAATCCCTGTGAGACCAAGCCTCCTTGAGTGAGTTCTTCAGGAAGTGTGGGCAGGGTGTCTGAGGCTGGAGGAGGGTCAGGGAGCATAGCTCTTAGGGGCCCTCATTTTCCCACACTAATATTAAATCCTCGTGATATTTGCCCCACTTCACATCTCAAATGCAAAATGATACAACACAGGAGAGAGAGAGAGTCTACTACATATCTCCCTCAGGACTGACCCTCTGACAGTGTGGCACTCCCTCAGTACTGACCCTCTGACAGTGTGGCACTCCCTCAGTACTGACCCTCTGACAGTGCGGCGCTCCCTCAGGACTGACCCTCTGACAGTGTGGCACTCCCTCAGTACTGACCCTCTGACAGTGTGGCACTCCCTCAGTACTGACCCTCTGACAGTGCGGCACTCCCTCAGTACTGACCCTCTGGCAGTGCGGCACTCCCTCAGTACTGACCCTCTGACAGAGCGGCACTCCCTCAGTACTGACCCTCTGACAGTGCGGCACTCCCTCAGTACTGACCCTCTGACAGTGCGGCACTCCCTCAGTACTGGCCCTCTGACAGAGCGGCACTCCCTCAGTACTGACCCTCTGACAGTGCGGCACTCCCTCAGTACTGGCCCTCTGACAGAGCGGCACTCCCTCAGTACTGACCCTCTGACAGAGCGGCACTCCCTCAGTACTGACCCTCTGACAGTGCGGCACTCCCTCAGTACTGACCCTCTGACAGTGCGGCACTCCCTCAGTACTGGCCCTCTGACAGAGCGGCACTCCCTCAGTACTGACCCTCTGACAGTGTAGCACTCCCTCAGTACTGACCCTCTGACAGTGCGGCACTCCCTCAGTACTGGCCCTCTGACAGAGCGGCACTCCATCTCCGCTGCCGGGTTTGTTGCGGTTTAATACTTACAGAGACGCTCATGGCCGCCTGCGGTTGCTGTGGTGTCAGCTGTGTCCTGGGCTCAGAGCCGGGGTCAAAGTGGAGGACAGACTGCCTTCTACATCCCCTGCCAGCGTCCGGGGTCCAGGTGACAGACGTCAGAACTCCGGGAGGAGATTCCGTTCCTGAGGCAGAGCGGAGGAGGGACCGGGAAAACAAGAAGGAGACAGGGGAGCAACGGAGATAGAGAGGCACGAACAGAGGACGAATGTGTGTGTTAGTGTGTGTGTGTTAGTGTGTGTGTGTTAGTGTGCGTTCGTGCAACAAGAATCTTTGTTCGTGTCACAAGTAGGCTTACATTAACACTGGAATGAAGTTACTGTGGAAATCCCCTCGTCGCCACATTCTGGCGCCTGTTCGGCTGCACAGGGGGAGAATTCAGAATGTCCAATTCACCTAATAGCACATCTTTCGGGACTTGTGGGAGGAAACCGGAGCACCCGGAGGAAACCCACGCAGACACGGGGAGAACCCGCAGACTCCGCACAGACAGTGACCCGAGCCGGGAATCGAACCTGGGGCTCTGGAGCTGTGAAGCAACAGTGCTAACCGCTGGGCTACCGTGGTGTGTGTGTGTGTTTCTGTGTTAGTGCGAGCGTGTGTGTGTGTGTTTGTGTGTGCGCGTGTTAGTTTGTGCGTTTATGTGTTAGTGAGAGTGCATGTGTTCACGTGTGCGTTAGTGCATGAGTGTGAGTTTGTGCGAGTGTGTGTATGCGTGAGTGTGTGTGTGCTAGTGTGTGTCTTTATGTTAGTATTTGTGCGCGAGTGTGTGTTTGTGCAAGTTTGTGTGTATTTATCTACAAGTGCGTGTGAGTTTGTGTATTACGTGTGTATTTACTTGTGTTAGAATGTGAGTGGTTGTGTTTCCCGAGTTTGTGTGTTAGTGTCTGTGTGCTTCTGGGAGTATATGCGTTAGTGTGTATCTGTTTGGGTGTACGAGTGTGTGTGTGAGTTTGTGAGCATGTTTGTGTGTGTGTGAGGGTGAGCGAGTGTATGTTTTTGTGTGAGGTGTGTCTTTAGAAAGAAGCAAGCGGTGGCGTAACGCCAAAAGCAACTCTCTGCCTCGAGGAATTTTAAAGTCCTCAGACCTCTCGAGGTGTCGCAGGTCTCTGTGTTCCGGGGCAGTGAGTCGAACAGCCCACAACCCACTGGCAATATCTTCCGGTTCCACCGAGAGCAATAGAACGATCGCACCAGCAACGGACGAGCTGAAAGTGTCGAGGGGAAATTGACAACTTGAAATG
>NC_092711.1:2626520-2636520 GCF_047496885.1 Scyliorhinus torazame | reverse complement strand
CCATTCAGAACCCCCTCTCGCTGCAGCCCCCCCCTTGTTTCACCCCTCGACTTGACGAGTGAGTGTCTGGAACGCACTGTCCGCCAGCGCGGTGGAGGATGGTTCGCCCCGGGCGAATCCCAGAGGGACCGGGCCGATTATTTGAACGGAGACAAAGTGGAGGGAGGGTAACGGAGAGAGGCAGGGTGAGGACGGCACTCAAGTCAGGATGCCGGGAACTGGGAATGCTGTGGTTATTCTGGGAATCCAGGCTGGAATATCGCCAGCTTTCCAGTGTAGTAAACATCGCGCAAACAAATGCGGGGAGTGGACAGACTGAGCTGCGGGGCAGTGTGAGGGGGAGGGGGGGGTGGGGGCCGGAGAGATAGATGCTGCCGTGTCAGGGAGGGGTGGGAAGACAAAGGATTAGCTCGAGGGGGATACTCCGGAGAAACGGGAATTCCGGAGTCCTCACAGGGTGAGTGTTCCCTCGGGGCGAGGCATGGAACCAGCAGTGGGAGGGGGAGGGGGGGAAGGGAGTCAGTATTTCCAGCGGGGGTGGAAGAGAACCGAAGACGCCCCCTGCAGCCAAACAGCTGGCAGACTGTCGATGGGGAGTGAGCGGTGAGGACAGTTGGGGGGGGGGTGGGGTAATCGGGGTCCACGGCCCGGGCGTTTGGGGGTGCGGGAGGGGTGGCGAATCAGTTAGAGAAGCCGCCCCGCGCCGCCTCCTGCAGTCGAACAGCTGGCAGACTGTCGAGTGGGAGAGAGCGGCGAGGACAGTAGGAGGGGTGGGTGTAATCGGGGTCCATGGCCTGGGCGTTTCGGGGCGCGGGAGGGGTGGTGAATCCGTTAGAGAAGCCGCTCCGCGCCGCCTCCTACAGTCGAACAGCTGGGAGACTGTGGGTGGGGAGTGAGAGGTGAGGGCGGGGTGGGTATGTAATCGGGGTCCACCGAGTTAGGGGGCGGCGGGAGGGGTGGGAAATCCAAAAGAGGGCAGGGTGGCAAATCTGTAAGAGAAACCGTGCCGCGAAGCCCCCCACAGTCGAACAGCTGACAGCTTGTCAATGGGGAGTGAGCGGTGAGGACGGGGGGGGGGGGGGGGCGGGGTATAATCATGGTCCACACCCTGGGGGGGGGGGGGCGTTGGGGGAGGGGAGGGCGTGGTGGCAAATCCACCAAAGAAACCGCGCCGCGACGCCCCCCGCAGTCGAACGGCTGTCGATTGGAAGTGAGCGGTGAGGACAGATAGCGAGGACGGCGGGGGGGGGGGGGGGGTGTGGGTGTAATCGGGGTCCTCGGCCTGGGGGGGGGGGGGGGGGTGGCAAATGGGTAAGAGAAGCCGCCCCGTGCCGCCTCCCACAGTCGAACAGCTGGCAGGCTGTGCATGGAGAATGAGTGGTGAGGACGGGGTGGGGGGTGACCAGGGTGGGGGTGAGGAATGTTGTCTGAACGACAATCTCAAACTGGGCGTCTTCCTGCTGGAACATTTAAAAACAATTAAAATTTAAAATTTGGCCGATGTATAATCCCAGCAGGGCAGGGAGGGCGACTTTAAGCGGGGGCGGGGCCTCAGCACTTTGCCTTTAAGGCGCCTGATGCCTGGGGCGGGGGGGAGGGGATGGGTTGAACGACCAGGTAGAGAAGCTGAGGGGGGGGAAGAGATGGGACTGTGCCACTGAAGGGTGGGAGGGGACAGGGGAGGGGATAAGGGGCGGGTCCATGGTCTGGGGCGGGGCGTCCTCCAGGCCCCTCCCTCTGAGGGGGGGCCAGCCCATTGGTGCAGGGAGGGGCTGAGAGGAGGGAAGGGGACTTCCGGGTCCACCCCTTCTGCCAACCCGGATGGGAGAGGCCAGGCAGCCATGTAGCAAAAATACAGAAAGGGTGAGTCAGAGAGAGAGAAAGAGAAAGAGGAAGAAAGAGAGAGAGAGGGTGAGTGTGTGTGAGAGAGAAGGTGTGTGTGAGAGAGAGAGGGTGAGTGTCAGAGAGAGAGGGTGTGTGTGAGAGAGAGAGGGTGAGTGTCAGAGAGAGAGGGTGAGTGTCAAAGAGAGAGAGAGAAAGGGAGTGTGTCAGAGAGAGAGAGGGAGGGAGTGTGTCAGAGAGAGGTGTGTGTCAGAGAGAGAGGGTGAGTGTCAGAGAGAGAGGGTGAGTGTCAGAGAGAGAGGGTGAGTGTCAGAGAGAGAGGGTGAGTGTCAGAGAGAGAGAGAGGGAGTGTGTCAGAGAGAGAAGGTGTGTGTGAGAGAGAGAGGGTGAGTGTCTGAGAGAGAGGGTGAGTGTCAGAGAGAGAGAGGGTGAGTGTCAGAGAGAGAGGGTGAGTGTCAGAGAGAGAGGGTGAGTGTCAAAGAGAGAGAGAGAAAGGGAGTGTGTCAGAGAGAGAAGGTGTGTGTGAGAGAGAGAGGGTGAGTGTCTGAGAGAGAGGGTGAGTGTCAGAGAGAGAGAGGGTGAGTGTCAGAGAGAGAGAGGGTGAGTGTCAGAGAGAGAGGGTGAGTGTCAGAGAGAGAGAGAAAGGGAGTGTGTCAGAGAGAGAAGGTGTGTGTGAGAGAGAGAGGGTGAGTGTCAGAGAGAGAGGGTGAGTGTCAGAGAGAGAGGGTGAGTGTCAGAGAGAGAGGGTGAGTGTCAGAGAGAGAGGGTGAGTGTCAGAGAGAGAGGGTGAGTGTCAGAGAGAGAGGGTGAGTGTCAGAGAGAGAGGGCGAGTGTCAGAGAGAGAGGGAGTGTGTCAGAGAGAGAGGGCGAGTGTCAGAGAGAGAGGGCGAGTGTCAGAGAGGGAGGGCGAGTGTCAGAGAGAGAGGGCGAGTGTCAGAGAGGGAGGGCGAGTGTCAGAGAGGGAGGGCGAGTGTCAGAGAGAGAGGGAGTGTGTCAGAGAGAGAGGGTGAGTGTCAGAGAGAGGGTGAGTGTCAGAGAGAGAGGGTGAGTGTCAGAGAGAGAGGGTGAGTGTCAGAGAGAGAGAGAAAGGGAGTGTGTCAGAGAGAGAAGGTGTGTGTGAGAGAGAGAGGGTGAGTGTCAGAGAGAGAGGGTGAGTGTCAGAGAGAGAGGGTGAGTGTCAGAGAGAGAGGGTGAGTGTCAGAGAGAGAGGGTGAGTGTCAGAGAGAGAGGGTGAGTGTCAGAGAGAGAGGGTGAGTGTCAGAGAGAGAGGGTGAGTGTCAGAGAGAGAGGGTGAGTGTCAGAGAGAGAGAGGGTGAGTGTCAGAGAGAGAGGGTGAGTGTCAGAGAGAGAGGGTGAGTGTCAAAGAGAGAGAGAGAAAGGGAGTGTGTCAGAGAGAGAAGGTGTGTGTGAGAGAGAGAGGGTGAGTGTCTGAGAGAGAGGGTGAGTGTCAGAGAGAGAGAGGGTGAGTGTCAGAGAGAGAGGGTGAGTGTCAGAGAGAGAGAGAAAGGGAGTGTGTCAGAGAGAGAAGGTGTGTGTGAGAGAGAGAGGGTGAGTGTCAGAGAGAGAGGGTGAGTGTCAGAGAGAGAGGGTGAGTGTCAGAGAGAGAGGGTGAGTGTCAGAGAGAGAGGGTGAGTGTCAGAGAGAGAGGGCGAGTGTCAGAGAGAGAGGGAGTGTGTCAGAGAGAGAGGGCGAGTGTCAGAGAGAGAGGGCGAGTGTCAGAGAGGGAGGGCGAGTGTCAGAGAGAGAGGGCGAGTGTCAGAGAGGGAGGGCGAGTGTCAGAGAGGGAGGGCGAGTGTCAGAGAGAGAGGGAGTGTGTCAGAGAGAGAGGGAGTGTGTCAGAGAGAGAGGGTGAGTGTCAGAGAGAGAGGGTGAGTGTCAGAGAGAGGGTGAGTGTCAGAGAGAGGGTGAGTGTCAGAGAGAGAGGGTGAGTGTCAGAGAGAGAGGGTGAGTGTCAGAGAGAGAGGGTGAGTGTCAGAGAGAGAGGGTGAGTGTCAGAGAGAGAGGGTGAGTGTCAGAGAGAGAGGGTGAGTGTCAGAGAGAGAGGGTGAGTGTCAGAGAGAGAGGGTGAGTGTCAGAGAGAGAGGGTGAGTGTCAGAGAGAGAGGGTGAGTGTCAGAGAGAGGGTGAGTGTCAGAGAGAGGGTGAGTGTCAGAGAGAGGGTGAGTGTCAGAGAGAGGGTGAGTGTCAGAGAGAGAGAGAGAGAGAGTGTGTGTCAGAGAGAGAGAGAGAGGGAGTGTGTCAGAGAGAGAGGGAGTGTGTCAGAGAGAGAGAGAGAGGGAGTGTGTCAGAGAGAGAAGGTGTGTGTGAGAGAGAGAGGGTGAGTGTCAGAGAGAGAGGGTGAGTGTCAGAGAGAGAGGGTGAGTGTCAGAGAGAGGGTGAGTGTCAGAGAGAGGGTGAGTGTCAGAGAGAGAGAGAGAGAGAGTGTGTGTGTGTCAGAAAGAGAGAGAGAGTGTCAGAGCGAGAGAGAGTGTGTCAGAGCGAGAGGGAGTGTGTCTGAGAGAGAGGGAATGTGTCAGAGAGAGAGAGAGAGGGTGAATGTCAGAGAGAGAGAGGGAGAGTGTGTCAGAGAGGGAGAGTGTGTCAGAGAGGGAGAGTGTGTCAGAGAGGGAGAGTGTGTCAGAGAGGGAGAGTGTGTCAGAGAGGGAGAGTGTGTCAGAGAGGGAGAGTGTGTCAGAGAGGGAGAGTGTGTCAGAGAGGGAGAGTGTGTCAGAGAGGGAGAGTGTGTCAGAGAGGGAGAGTGTGTCAGAGAGGGAGAGTGTGTCAGAGAGGGAGAGTGTGTCAGAGAGGGAGAGTGTGTCAGAGAGGGAGAGTGTGTCAGAGAGGGAGAGTGTGTCAGAGAGGGAGAGTGTGTCAGAGAGGGAGAGTGTGTCAGAGAGGGAGAGTGTGTCAGAGAGGGAGAGTGTGTCAGAGAGAGAACGAGAGTGTGTCAGAGAGATAGAGAGTGTGTCAGAGAGATAGAGAGTGTGTCAGAGAGAGAGAGAGAGAGTGTGTCAGAGAGAGGGTGAGTGTCAGAGAGAGAGAGAGTGTGTGTCAGAGAGAGAGGGTGTGTGTGTGTGAGAGAGAGAGAGAGTGTGTGTCAGAGAGAGAGAGTGTGTCAGAGCGAGAGAGAGTGTGTCTGAGAGGGTGTGTGTGAGAGTGTGTCAGAGAGAGAGAGTGTGTCAGAGAGAGAGAGTGTGTCAGAGAGGGAGGGCGAGTGTCCGAGAGGGAGGGCGAGTGTCCGAGAGGGAGGGCGAGTGTCCGAGAGGGAGGGCGAGTGTCCGAGAGGGAGGGCGAGTGTCCGAGAGGGAGGGCGAGTGTCCGAGAGGGAGGGCGAGTGTCCGAGAGGGAGGGCGAGTGCCCGAGAGGGAGAGGGCGAGTGCCCGAGAGAGAGAGGGCGAGTGCCCGAGAGAGAGAGGGCGAGTGCCCGAGAGAGAGAGGGCGAGTGCCCGAGAGAGAGAGGGCGAGTGCCCGAGAGAGAGAGGGCGAGTGCCCGAGAGAGAGAGGGCGAGTGCCCGAGAGAGAGAGGGCGAGTGCCCGAGAGAGAGAGGGCGAGTGCCCGAGAGAGAGAGGGCGAGTGCCCGAGAGAGAGAGGGCGAGTGCCCGAGAGGGAGAGGGCGAGTGCCCGAGAGAGGGAGAGGGCGAGTGCCCGAGAGAGGGAGAGGGCGAGTGCCCGAGAGAGGGAGAGGGCGAGTGTGCCCGAGAGAGGGAGAGGGCGAGTGCCCGAGAGAGGAGAGGGCGAGTGCCCGAGAGAGGGAGAGGGCGAGTGCCCGAGAGAGGGAGAGGGCGAGTGCCCGAGAGAGGGAGAGGGCGAGTGCCCGAGAGAGGGAGAGGGCGAGTGCCCGAGAGAGGGAGAGGGCGAGTGCCCGAGAGAGGGAGAGGGCGAGTGCCCGAGAGAGGGAGAGGGCGAGTGCCCGAGAGAGGGAGAGGGCGAGTGCCCGAGAGAGGGAGAGGGCGAGTGCCCGAGAGAGGGAGAGGGCGAGTGCCCGAGAGAGGGAGAGGGCGAGTGCCCGAGAGAGGGAGAGGGCGAGTGCCCGAGAGAGGGACGAGGGCCGAGGTGCGGCCGAGAGGAGGGAGGAGAGAGAGAGGGAGAGGGCGAGTGCCCGAGAGAGGGAGAGGGCGAGTGGCCCGAGAGAGGGAGAGGGCGAGTGCCCGAGAGAGGGAGTGGGCGAGTGCCCGAGAGAGGGAGAGGGCGAGTGCCCGAGAGAGGGAGAGGGCGAGTGCCCGAGAGAGGGAGAGGGCGAGTGCCCGAGAGAGGGGCAGAGGGCGAGTGCCCGAGAGAGGGAGAGGGCGAGTGCCCGAGAGAGGGAGAGGGCGAGTGCCCGAGAGAGGGAGAGGGCGAGGTGCCCGAGAGAGGGGAGAGGGCGAGTGCCCGAGAGAGGGAGAGGGCGAGTGCCCGAGAGAGGGAGAGGGCGAGTGCCCGAGAGAGGGAGAGGGCGAGTGCCCGAGAGAGGGAGAGGGCGAGTGCCCGAGAAGAGAGGCGGGAAGAGGGCGAGTGCCCGAGAGAGGGAGAGGGCGAGTGCCCGAGAGAGGGAGAGAGGCGAGTGCCCGAGAGAGGGAGAGGGCGAGTGCCCGAGAGAGGGAGAGGGGCGAGTGCCCGAGAGAGGGAGAGGGCGACGTGCCCGAGAGAGGGAGAGGGCGAGTGCCCGAGAGAGGGAGAGGGCGAGTGCCCGAGCGAGAGAGGCCGAGCCGAGAGGAGAGGGCGAGTGCCCGAGAGAGGGGACGAGGGCGAGTGCCCGAGAGAGGGAGAGGGCGAGTGCCCGAGAGAGGGAGAGGGCGAGTGCCCGAGAGAGGGAGAGGGCGAGTGCCCGAGAGAGGGAGAGGGCGAGTGCCCGACGAGAGGGAGAGGGCGAGTGCCCGAGAGAGGGAGAGGGCGAGTGCCCGAGAGAGGGAAGAGGGCGAGTGCCCGAGAGAGGGAGAGGGCGAGTGCCCGAGAGAGGGAGAGGGCGGAGTGCCCGAGAGAGGGAGAGGGCGAGTGCCCGAGAGAGGGAGAGGGCGAGTGCCCCGAGAGAGGGAGAGGGCGAGTGCCCGAGAGAGGGAGAGGGCGAGTGCCCGAGAGAGGGAGAGGGCGAGTGCCCGAGAGAGGGAGAGGGCGAGTGCCCGAGAGAGGGAGAGGGCGAGTGCCCGAGAGAGGGAGAGGGCGAAGTGCCCGAGAGAGGGAGAGGGCGAGTGCCCGAGAGAGGGAGAGGGCGAGTGCCCGAGAGAGGGAGAGGGCGAGTGCCCGAGAGAGGGACGAGGGCGAGTGCCCGAGAGAGAGGGAGAGGGCGAGTGCCCGAGAGAGAGAGAGAGAGGGCGAGTGCCCGAGAGAGAGAGAGAGAGGGCGAGTGCCCGAGAGACGAGAGAGAGAGGGCGAGTGCCCGAGAGAGAGAGAGAGAGGGCGAGTGCCCGAGAGAGAGAGAGAGAGGGCGAGTGCCCGAGAGAGAGAGAGAGAGGGCGAGTGCCCGAGAGAGAGAGAGAGAGGGCGAAGTGCCCGAGAGAGAGAGAGAGAGGGCGAGTGCCCGAGAGAGAGAGAGAGAGGGGCGAGTGCCCGGAGAGAGAGAGAGAGAGGGCGAGTGCCCGAGAGAGAGAGAGACGAGGGCGAGTGCCCGAGAGAGAGAGAGAGAGGGCGAGTGCCCGAGAGAGAGAGAGAGAGGGCGAGTGCCCCGAGAGAGAGAGAGAGAGGGCGAGTGCCCGAGAGAGAGAGAGAGAGGGCGAGTGCCCGAGAGAGAGAGAGAGAGAGGGCGAGTGCCCGAGAGAGAGAGAGAGAGGGCGAGTGCCCGAGAGAGAGAGAGAGAGGGGCGAGTGCCCGAGAGAGAGAGAGAGAGGGCGAGTGCCCGAGAGAGAGAGAGAGAGGGCGAGTGCCCCGAGAGAGAGAGAGAGAGGGCGACGTGCCCGAGAGAGAGAGAGAGAGGGCGAGTGCCCGAGAGAGAGAGAGAGAGGGCGAGTGCCCGAGAGAGAGAGAGAGAGGGCGAGTGCCCGAGGAGAGAGAGAGATGAGGGAGCGAGTGCCCGAGAGAGAGAGAGAGAGGGCGAGTGCCCGAGAGAGAGAGAGAGAGGGCGAGTGCCCGAGAGAGAGAGAGAGAGAGGGCGAGTGCCCGAGAGAGAGAGAGAGAGGGCGAGTGCCGAGAGAGAGAGAGAGAGGGCGAGTGCCCGAGAGAGAGAGAGAGAGGGCGAGTGCCCGAGAGAGAGAGAGAGAGGGCGAGTGCCCGAGAGAGAGAGAGAGAGGGCGAGTGCCCGAGAGAGAGAGAGAGGAGGGCGAGTGCCCGAGAGAGAGAGAGAGAGGGCGAGTGCCCGAGAGAGAGAGAGAGAGGGCGAGTGCCCGAGAGAGAGAGAGAGAGGGCGAGTGCCCGAGAGAGAGAGAGAGAGGGCGAGTGCCCGAGAGAGAGAGAGAGAGGGCGAGTGCCCGAGAGAGAGAGAGAGAGGGCGAGTGCCGAGAGAGAGAGAGAGAGAGGGCGAGTGCCCGAGAGAGAGAGAGAGAGGGCGAGTGCCCGAGAGAGAGAGAGAGAGGGCGAGTGCCCGAGAGAGAGAGAGAGAGGGCGAGTGCCCGAGAGAGAGAGAGAGAGGGCGAGTGCCCGAGAGAGAGAGAGAGAGGGCGAGTGCCCGAGAGAGAGAGAGAGAGGGCGAGGTGCCCGAGAGAGAGAGAGAGAGGGCGAGTGCCCGAGAGAGAGAGAGAGAGGGCGAGTGCCCGAGAGAGAGAGAGAGAGGGCGAGTGCCGAGAGAGAGAGAGAGAGGGCGAGTGCCCGAGAGAGAGAGAGAGAGGGCGAGTGCCCGAGAGAGAGAGAGAGAGGGCGAGTGCCCGAGAGAGAGAGAGAGAGGGGCGAGTGCCCGAGAGAGAGAGAGAGAGGGCGAGTGCCCGAGAGAGAGGAGAGAGAGGGCGAGTGCCCGAGAGAGAGAGAGAGAGGGCGAGTGCCCGAGAGAGAGAGAGAGAGAGGGCGAGTGCCCGAGAGAGAGAGAGAGAGGGCGAGTGCCCGAGAGAGAGAGAGAGAGGGCGAGTGCCCGAGAGAGAGAGAGAGAGGGCGAGTGCCCGAGAGAGAGAGAGAGAGGGCGAGTGCCCGAGAGAGAGAGAGAGGAGGGCGGAGTGCCCGAGAGAGAGAGAGAGAGGGCGAGTGCCCGAGAGAGAGAGAGAGAGGGCGAGTGCCCGAGAGAGAGAGAGAGAGGGCGAGTGCCCGAGAGAGAGAGAGAGAGGGCGAGTGCCCGAGAGAGAGAGAGAGAGGGCGAGTGCCCGAGAGAGAGAGAGAGAGGGCGAGTGCCCGAGAGAGAGAGAGAGAGGGCGAGTGCCCGAGAGAGAGAGAGAGAGGGCGAGTGCCCGAGAGAGAGAGAGAGAGGGCGAGTGCCCGAGAGAGAGAGAGAGAGGGCGAGTGCCCGAGAGAGCGAGAGAGAGAGAGGAGGGCGAGTGCCCGAGAGAGAGAGAGAGAGGGCGAGTGCCCGAGAGAGAGAGAGAGAGGGCGAGTGCCCGAGAGAGAGAGAGAGAGAGGGCGAGTGCCCCGAGAGAGAGAGAGAGAGGGCGAGTGCCCGAGAGAGAGAGAGAGAGGGCGAGTGCCCGAGAGAGAGGAGAGAGAGGGCGAGTGCCCGAGAGAGAGAGAGAGAGGGCGAGTGCCCGAGAGAGAGAGAGAGAGGGCGAGTGCCCGAGAGAGAGAGAGAGAGGGCGAGTGCCCGAGAGAGAGAGAGAGAGGGCGAGTGCCCGAGAGAGAGAGAGAGAGGGCGAGTGCCCGAGAGAGAGAGAGAGAGGGGCGAGTGCCCGAGAGAGAGAGAGAGAGGGCGAGTGCCCGAGAGAGAGAGAGAGAGGGCGAGTGCCCGAGAGAGAGAGAGAGAGGGCGAGTGCCCGAGAGAGAGAGAGAGAGGGCGAGTGCCCCGAGAGAGAGAGAGAAGAGGGCGAGTGCCCGAGAGAGAGAGAGAGAGGGGCGAGTGCCCGAGAGAGAGAGAGAGAGGGCGAGTGCCCGAGAGAGAGAGAGAGAGGGGCGAGTGCCCGAGAGAGAGAGAGAGAGAGGGCGAGTGCCCGAGAGAGAGAGAGAGAGGGCGAGTGCCCGAGAGAGAGAGAGACGAGGGCGACGTGCCCGAGAGAGAGAGAGAAGAGGGCGAGTGCCAGCGAGAGAGAGAGAGAGAGAGGGCGAGTGCCCGAGAGAGAGAGAGAGAGAGAGGGCGATGTGCCCGAGAGAGAGAGAGAGAGGGCGAGTGCCCGAGAGAGAGAGAGAGAGGGTTGCGAGT